>NC_141888.1:43839633-43885070 GCF_030686135.1 Camelina sativa
ACAAAATGGGTATAAGTGGCTTTTAAACTCTCCACATCTATCTCAAACTCTTATAATTAGTTAGTTGCATTGGATTAAAACACATTTTAACCCCATAAACACTAACATAGCTGTTTACAGCTTCTAAGCAATGTTTTCTTGGTTTTAACCTGTTTTGGGACAAAATGGGTATAAGTGGCTTTTAAACTCTCCACATCTATCTCAAACTCTTATAATTAGTTAGTTGCATTGGATGAAGACACATTTTAACCCCATAAACACTAACATAGCTGTTTACAGCTTCTAAGCAATGTTTTCTTGGTTTTAACCTTTTTTTGGGACAAAATGGTTATAAGTGGCTTTTAAACCCTCCACATCTATCTTAAACTCTTATAATTAGTTAGTTGCATTGGATTAAGACACATTTTAACCCCAGAAACACTAACATAGATGTTTACAACTTCTAAGCAATGTTTTCTTGGTTTTAGCCTGTTTTGGGACAAAATGGGTATAAGTGGCTTTTAAACTCTCCACATCTATCTCAAACTCTTATAATTAGTTAGTTGCATTGGATTAAGATACATTTTAACCCCAGAAACACTAATATAGCTGTTTACAGCTTCTAAGCAATGTTTTCATGGTTTTAACCTGTTTTGGGACAAAATGGTTATAAGTGGCTTTTAAACTCTCCACATCTATCTTAAACTCTCCACATCTATCTCAAACTCTTATACTTAGTTAGTTGCATTGGATTAAGACACATTTTAACTCCATAAACACTAACATACCTGTTTACAGCTACTAAGCAATGTTTTCTTGGTTTTAGCCTGTTTTGGGACAAATGGTTATAAGTGGCTTTTAAACTCTCCACATCTATCTCAAACTCTTATAATTAGTTAGTTGCATTGGATTAAGAGACATTTTAACCCCATAAACAATAACATAGCTGTTTACAGCTTCTAAGCAATGTTTTCTTGGTTTTAACCTATTTTGGGACAAAATGGTTACAAGTGCTTTTAAACTCTCCACATCTATCTCAAACTCTTATACTTAGTTAGTTGCATTGGATTAAGACACATTTTAACTCCATAAACACTAACATAGCTGTTTACAGCTACAATGCAATGTTTTCTTGGTTTTAGCCTGTTTTGGGACAAAATGGTTATAAGTGGCTTTTAAACTCTCCACATCTATCTCAAACTCTTATCCTTAGTTAGTTGCATTGGATTAAGACACATTTTAACCCCATAAACACTAACATAGCTGTTTACAGCTACTAAGCAATGTTTTCTTGCTGTTAGCCTGTTTTGGGACAAAATGGGTATAAGTGGCTTTTAAACTCTCCACATCTATCTCAAACTCTTATACTTAGTTAGTTGCATTAGATTAAGACACATTTTAACCCCATAAACACTAACATAGCTGTTTACAGCTACAATGCAATGTTTTCTTGGTTTTAGCCTGTTTTGGGACAAAATGGTTATAAGTGGCTTTTAAACTCTCCACATCTATCTCAAACTCTTATACTTAGTTAGTTGCATTGGATTAAGACACATTTTAACCCCATAAACACTAACATAGCTGTTTACAGCTACTAAGCAATGTTTTCTTGCTGTTAGCCTGTTTTGGGACAAAATGGGTATAAGTGGCTTTTAAACTCTTCACATCTATCTCAAACTCTTATAATTAGTTAGTTGCATTGGATTAAGACACATTTTAACCCCAGAAACACTAACATAGCTGTTTACAACTTCTAAGCAATGTTTTCTTGCTGTTAACCTGTTTTGGGACAAAATTGGTATAAGTGGCTTTTAAACTCCCCACATCTATCTTAAACTCTTATAATTAGTTAGTTGCATTGGATTAAGACACATTTTAACCCCAGAAACACTAACATAGATGTTTACAACTTCTAAGCAATGTTTTCTTGGTTTTAGCCTGTTTTGGGACAAAATGGGTATAAGTGGCTTTTAAACTCTCCACATCTATCTCAAACTCTTATAATTAGTTAGTTGCATTGGATTAAGATACATTTTAACCCCAGAAACACTAATATAGCTGTTTACAGCTTCTAAGCAATGTTTTCATGGTTTTAACCTGTTTTGGGACAAAATGGTTATAAGTGGCTTTTAAACTCTCCACATCTATCTTAAACTCTCCACATCTATCTCAAACTCTTATACTTAGTTAGTTGCATTGGATTAAGACACATTTTAACTCCATAAACACTAACATACCTGTTTACAGCTACTAAGCAATGTTTTCTTGGTTTTAGCCTGTTTTGGGACAAATGGTTATAAGTGGCTTTTAAACTCTCCACATCTATCTCAAACTCTTATAATTAGTTAGTTGCATTGGATTAAGAGACATTTTAACCCCATAAACAATAACATAGCTGTTTACAGCTTCTAAGCAATGTTTTCTTGGTTTTAACCTATTTTGGGACAAAATGGTTATAAGTGGCTTTTAAACTCTCCACATCTATCTCAAACTCTTATACTTAGTTAGTTGCATTGGATTAAGACACATTTTAACTCCATAAACACTAACATAGCTGTTTACAGCTACAATGCAATGTTTTCTTGGTTTTAGCCTGTTTTGGGACAAAATGGTTATAAGTGGCTTTTAAACTCTCCACATCTATCTCAAACTCTTATCCTTAGTTAGTTGCATTGGATTAAGACACATTTTAACCCCATAAACACTAACATAGCTGTTTACAGCTACTAAGCAATGTTTTCTTGCTGTTAGCCTGTTTTGGGACAAAATGGGTATAAGTGGCTTTTAAACTCTCCACATCTATCTCAAACTCTTATACTTAGTTAGTTGCATTAGATTAAGACACATTTTAACCCCATAAACACTAACATAGCTGTTTACAGCTTCTAAGCAATGTTTTCTTGGTTTTAACCTGTTTTGGGACAAAATGGGTATAAGTGGCTTTTAAACTCTCCACATCTATCTCAAACTCTTATAATTAGTTAGTTGCATTGGATGAAGACACATTTTAACCCCATAAACACTAACATAGCTGTTTACAGCTTCTAAGCAATGTTTTCTTGGTTTTAACCTTTTTTTGGGACAAAATGGTTATAAGTGGCTTTTAAACCCTCCACATCTATCTCAAACTCTTATAATTAGTTAATTGCATTGGATTAAGACACATATTAACCCCATAAACACTAACATAGCTGTTTACAGCTTCTAAGCAATGTTTTCTTGGTTTTAACCTGTTTTGGGACAAAATGGGTATAAGTGGCTTTTAAACTCTCCACATCTATCTCAAACTCTTATAATTAGTTAGTTGCATTGGATCAAGACACATTTTAACCCCATAAACACTAACATAGCTGTTTACAGCTTCTAAGCAATGTTTTCTTGGTTTTAACCTGTTTTGGGACAAAATGGTTATAAGTGGCTTTTAAACTCTCCACATCTATCTCAAACTCTTATACTTAGTTAGTTGCATTGGATTAAGACACATTTTAACCCCATAAACACTAACATAGCTGTTTACAGCTACTAAGCAATGTTTTCTTCCTGTTAGCCTGTTTTGGGACAAAATTGGTATAAGTGGCTTTTAAACTCTCCACATCTATCTTAAACTCTTATAATTAGTTAGTTGCATTGGATTAAGACACATTTTAACCCCAGAAACACTAACATAGATGTTTACAACTTCTAAGCAATGTTTTCTTGGTTTTAGCCTGTTTTGGGACAAAATGGGTATAAGTGGCTTTTAAACTCTCCACATCTATCTCAAACTCTTATAATTAGTTAGTTGCATTGGATTAAGATACATTTTAACCCCAGAAACACTAATATAGCTGTTTACAGCTTCTAAGCAATGTTTTCATGGTTTTAACCTGTTTTGGGACAAAATGGTTATAAGTGGCTTTTAAACTCTCCACATCTATCTTAAACTCTCCACATCTATCTCAAACTCTTATACTTAGTTAGTTGCATTGGATTAAGACACATTTTAACTCCATAAACACTAACATACCTGTTTACAGCTACTAAGCAATGTTTTCTTGGTTTTAGCTTGTTTTGGGACAAATGGTTATAAGTGGCTTTTAAACTCTCCACATCTATCTCAAACTCTTATAATTAGTTAGTTGCATTGGATTAAGAGACATTTTAACCCCATAAACAATAACATAGCTGTTTACAGCTACTAAGCAATGTTTTCTTGCTGTTAGCCTGTTTTGGGACAAAATGGGTATAAGTGGCTTTTAAACTCTTCACATCTATCTCAAACTCTTATAATTAGTTAGTTGCATTGGATTAAGACACATTTTAACCCCATAAACACTAACATAGCTGTTTACAGCTTCTAAGCAATGTTTTCTTGGTTTTAACCTGTTTTGGGACAAAATGGTTATAAGTGGCTTTTAAACTCTCCACATCTATCTCAAACTCTTATACTTAGTTAGTTGCATTGGATTAAGACACATTTTAACCCCATAAACACTAACATAGCTGTTTACAGCTACTAAGCAATGTTTTCTTGCTGTTAGCCTGTTTTGGGACAAAATGGGTATAAGTGGCTTTTAAACTCTCCACATCTATCTCAAAGTCTTATAATTAGTTAGTTGCATTGGATTAAGACACAGTTTAACCCCAGAAACACTAACATAGCTGTTTACAACTTCTAAGCAATGTTTTCTTGGTTTTAGCCTGTTTTGGGACAAAATGGGTATAAGTGGCTTTTAAACTCTCCACATCTATCTCAAACTCTTATAATTAGTTAGTTGCATTGGATTAAGACACATTTTAACCCCAGAAACACTAACATAGCTGTTTACAACTTCTAAGCAATGTTTTCTTGGTTTTAACCTATTTTGGGACAAAATGGTTATAAGTGGCTTTTAAACTCTCCACATCTATCTCAAACTCTTATACTTAGTTAGTTGCATTGGATTAAGACACATTTTAACCCCATAAATATTAGAATGTACCAAGGAGGAGAGAGGAGAGGCCGGTAAGGCCGAGCCTTGGAAGAAGAGAAGAAAGGCCGGAAAGGCCATGTAAAGGCCGGTAAGGCCATGTCCGTGTCCGTGAGCGACCATGTACCGTGTCCGGTACCATGTACCGTGTCCGTGAACGGACCCATGTCCGGTGAGCGGCCAGTTAGGCCGTGAACACATTGAAGAGAAGGCCCGTCCGTACAGGCCCGTCCGTACAGGCCCGTCCGTACAGGCCCGTCCGTACAGGCCCGTCCGTACAGGCCCGTCCGTACGATGAAGAGAGGGCCCGTCCGTACGGTCGTGCTCTTAGGGCTGCTCTCGGTCCATGTGATGGAAAGGCCGAAGTTTGAGTGGCTTAGGAGAAGGAAAACGAGGCCTTACAAGAGAGAGAGGCCCATCTCACAAGGAAAAGGAAGGAAGAAGGAAAAGGAAGGAAGGGAGATTCACGTGTGCTTTTGGTTAGGTGAAGGAAGAGAGAAGTCGCTCTCTTCTTCCTCTACTCGAGACAAACGGCTACAAGTCACTTTCATACCTTCCCCTTCTCTCTTTGTGTCTAACGGTCATATGACCTTGTTTTTCCTATATTAAGATGTAATCTCTCATATGTAACACAATCACAACATTATCCAATAGAAGAGAATCCGATTTCCCTTCTCTACTTGTGTTCTTGTTCATATTCACAATGTAGAGTGTTTAGGTGATTAGCGGTTAGGGGCTGCCCTTATGGCAGCCTAATTCTCTTCTCAAACCCACCTAAACTCTTCTTATTTACTGCTTTACTTAGCCTAGATTACTGATTCTTAATCCTCCTTCTCCTAAGTACACAAACTCTAAGTGTTGTGATACTAGAAGAGGATAAGTCTCAAACTAGTGCTTCTCCTAGTTAGGATCCGCTTACTCTCTAGTATTTGGGTTCTATCTAGCTTGTTTATGGGGAGTTCATCACAAGTTGATGTTCTCTCCTCCCCCTTGAGAATGAGTTAGTTTGTTGTGGGTAAAGGGGGATTCATTCACCAAGTGTTTGTCTACCCTCTCTTGTGAGCTTTGTCTCATAAATCCCAACATGGTATCAGAGCAGGCTCTGTTCTTGGTGACTCAAACTCATTCTCAAAGTCGTTTTCTTAGGAGTTAGCTTAGTTAAAGTTTTAGACCTTGCTTAGGTGTTAAATCGCTTAGCTTAGTTTCTTTAAAGCTTTAATTTTGCCTTTGTTGATTAAATCGATTCTCTAGCAGCTCATTGTTGAGTAAGCTTGGTCTCTTGTCTTGTTAGAATTTGTAGACCAAGTGTGTGGAAAGAAATCGATTTTACAAGCCCCATCCTTAAGCTTTACCGATTTGGTAATAGCTTTGTTTATTTTGGGATGTGTGGGAAGTGATGAACCATTGAGCAAATTGTGTTGTTCATGGTGAGGATTCACGGTTCTTGTGTGCTTGTATGAGCCACGAAATTCTTAGGATTTAGCTCTCTTAGGATTTAGTTAATTTTCCTCTAAAGGTTTAATTTTGCTTTTGTTAAATTTCCTTTAAAGGCTTAATTACTAAATCGCTACTTCTTCTTCTCAATGTTGAGAAAGTTTTGTTTCTGGCCCTATGGTGTGTCCAGATTCAAGCTTGAAGAAGAGAGAGATCTTAATTTTCGCATCTCATGTCCGCTTGGTCAACTAGACTAAAGCTGTTCAAAGATGCATTCTTTTAACCGTTGGACAATAGGTTGTTCAAAGGCTTTTGTTGTTTCTTCTTTGCTTGGGACCACGAAAAACATCTTCTATATGTTATTTTCGTGGATCTAAAGCCTTAAGATCTTGGAGAACACTTTGTTTAAGTGATTCTACCATGAGTTAGGTCCAAACCGTTGGAGAAATTAATTTTCCAAACGGTCCATGTGTTTCAGCCATTAAAGCACCAAAGTCTTGTTGAATGTTGGATGCTCTTGGCTGTCAAAGCTTCTGCAAACTCAAGAAAACAGAGTCTAACTCTGTCCATAGGAACTCTTGAGCTCTATTCTACTCTCCATTCACCTTATACTTCCGCCCATATACTCTACTATACTCTATACTCTTGGTTACTAATTCTCTGGTTACTAATTCTCTAAATTCTCTATTTATTTTCAGTCTATACTCTATACTCTAATCTCTCACAATCTCTTGTTTAGAAACTGTCCCATTGAGTTTTGGTTTCAGTTTCAACCTTGAAGATATGTGGAGCTCGCTGGCTATCTCTAGAAGAAGTGGCGAGGTTGAAGGCTACAAGATAGCCATGAGGAGAGCGCAGCACAATGCCTGGAGTTAGAACCAAGGGCCACCAAGTCTTTGTTAAGCTGGTGGAAGGTGATGAATCAGTCCAAGAGCATGTGTGTTAGTGCCAAGTTGTTGATCGGATGTGCACAATGGTCTTTAGGAAAGGTGATGCACAAGGTTTCAACCGTTGATTGGATGTGCACAAGAACGGTGATGCACAAGGCTTCAACTGAGGTGATGAGGTTTCAGCCCATCATCAAGTAAAGGTTACGGGGGAGATCAAGTGACTTCAGACCGTACCTCACAGATTCTGCTCGGCCACAAGCAAAAGTTTTTACTTAAAGCTCAGCCGAAGCGTCTCAAAGATCGACTCGGACGAAACCCTTCCACTGCGATTCAGCTTCCGCGTTCTTCAACAAAGTTCGAGACCATGGAGTCATCTTGCCAGTGGAAGTAGAATCATACCAAGCCGAGCAGCCGTTCGAAAGTTATGTCCGATTCAGTGGGCATATGTCAGTCTGACGATAAAACTGACCGGGTTAAAAACCATGGTTAGAGAAGCGGTCTCAAGGAGGAATTCCAAACCGCATCAGTGTTCAACCCTCTCCTTCCTATCCATCAAAACACCATAAAGGCTGTGCTCTAAACTCTACTCTATTTAAATTTCTTAAATTCATTACCTTAGCTTCATTACTAGTCTTTACTCTTTAATATGTTCTCTTAAATTGTCACACTTTTAGAAATTTTCTTTGATATTCCTCATAGCAAACACTTATTCTTTTCTTCTTTATCACTTGTTTAAGGGGTAAAGGAGACTATGAGAGCCTCAAAGAAATTCTAAAGGCGCAAGGATGGAGATCATAAGGAATGTGCTAAAGGCAAGGTGGGCTAAGGAGTAGGAGCGGTTCAAATCATGAAGAGAAGGGAGCTAATTCTTTGCAAACCAAGGTCAAGGGACATCATGGATAGTGGAGTCTATACTCTTTTTCCCTTAACAAAGTTTTATCCCAAGAGGTTTTCTTTGTTGAGGTTTTTAATGAGGTAGATGACACTAGTCCACCCTTGATCTTTGGTCCCCATGGTGTCCCACCGATCAAGCGTGCGGGGGAGTATTAGAATGTACCAAGGAGGAGAGAGGAGAGGCCGGTAAGGCCGAGCCTTGGAAGAAGAGAAGAAAGGCCGGAAAGGCCATGTAAAGGCCGGTAAGGCCATGTCCGTGTCCGTGAGCGACCATGTACCGTGTCCGGTACCATGTACCGTGTCCGTGAACGGACCCATGTCCGGTGAGCGGCCAGTTAGGCCGTGAACACATTGAAGAGAAGGCCCGTCCGTACAGGCCCGTCCGTACAGGCCCGTCCGTACAGGCCCGTCCGTACAGGCCCGTCCGTACAGGCCCGTCCGTACGATGAAGAGAGGGCCCGTCCGTACGGTCGTGCTCTTAGGGCTGCTCTCGGTCCATGTGATGGAAAGGCCGAAGTTTGAGTGGCTTAGGAGAAGGAAAACGAGGCCTTACAAGAGAGAGAGGCCCATCTCACAAGGAAAAGGAAGGAAGAAGGAAAAGGAAGGAAGGGAGATTCACGTGTGCTTTTGGTTAGGTGAAGGAAGAGAGAAGTCGCTCTCTTCTTCCTCTACTCGAGACAAACGGCTACAAGTCACTTTCATACCTTCCCCTTCTCTCTTTGTGTCTAACGGTCATATGACCTTGTTTTTCCTATATTAAGATGTAATCTCTCATATGTAACACAATCACAACATTATCCAATAGAAGAGAATCCGATTTCCCTTCTCTACTTGTGTTCTTGTTCATATTCACAATGTAGAGTGTTTAGGTGATTAGCGGTTAGGGGCTGCCCTTATGGCAGCCTAATTCTCTTCTCAAACCCACCTAAACTCTTCTTATTTACTGCTTTACTTAGCCTAGATTACTGATTCTTAATCCTCCTTCTCCTAAGTACACAAACTCTAAGTGTTGTGATACTAGAAGAGGATAAGTCTCAAACTAGTGCTTCTCCTAGTTAGGATCCGCTTACTCTCTAGTATTTGGGTTCTATCTAGCTTGTTTATGGGGAGTTCATCACAAGTTGATGTTCTCTCCTCCCCCTTGAGAATGAGTTAGTTTGTTGTGGGTAAAGGGGGATTCATTCACCAAGTGTTTGTCTACCCTCTCTTGTGAGCTTTGTCTCATAAATCCCAACAATAAACACTAACATAGCTGTTTACAGCTACAATGCAATGTTTTCTTGGTTTTAGCCTGTTTTGGGACAAAATGGTTATAAGTGGCTTTTAAACTCTCCATATCTATCTCAAACTCTTATACTTAGTTAGTTGCATTGGACTAAGAAACATTTTAACCCCATAAACACTAACATAGCTGTTTACAGCCACTAAGCAATGTTTTCTTGCTGTTAGCCTGTTTTGGGACAAAATGGGTATAAGTGGCTTTTAAACTCTCCACATCTATCTCAAACTCTTATACTTAGTTAATTGCATTAGATTAAGACACATTTTAACCCCATAAACACTAACATAGCTGTTTACAGCTACAATGCAATGTTTTCTTGGTTTTAGCCTGTTTTGGGACAAAATGGTTATAAGTGGCTTTTAAACTCTCCACATCTATCTCAAACTCTTATACTTAGTTAGTTGCATTGGATTAAGACACATTTTAACCCCATAAACACTAACATAGCTGTTTACAGCTACTAAGCAATGTTTTCTTGCTGTTAGCCTGTTTTGGGACAAAATGGGTATAAGTGGCTTTTAAACTCTTCACATCTATCTCAAACTCTTATAATTAGTTAGTTGCATTGGATTAAGACACATTTTAACCCCAGAAACACTAACATAGCTGTTTACAACTTCTAAGCAATGTTTTCTTGCTGTTAGCCTGTTTTGGGACAAAATGGGTATAAGTGGCTTTTAAATTCTCCACATCTATCTCAAACTCTTATAATTAGTTAGTTGCATTGGATTAAGACACATTTTAACCCCATAAACACTAACATATAGCTGTTTACAACTTCTAAGCAATGTTTTCTTGGTTTTAGCCTGTTTTGGGACAAAATGGGTATAAGTGGCTTTTAAACTCTCCACATCTATCTCAAACTCTTATAATTAGTTAGTTGCATTGGATTAAGACACATTTTAACCCCATAAACACTAACATAGCTGTTTACAGCTTCTAAGCAATGTTTTCTTGGTTTTAACCTATTTTGGGACAAAATGGTTATAAGTGGCTTTTAAACTCTCCACATCTATCTCAAACTCTTATACTTAGTTAGTTGCATTGGATTAAGACACATTTTAACTCCATAAACACTAATATAGCTGTTTACAGCTACAATGCAATGTTTTCTTGGTTTTAGCCTGTTTTGGGACAAAATGGTTATAAGTGGCTTTTAAACTCTCCACATCTATCTCAAACTCTTATACTTAGTTAGTTGCATTGGATTAAGACACATTTTAACTCCATAAACACTAACATAGCTGTTTACAGCTACAATGCAATGTTTTCTTGGTTTTAGCCTGTTTTGGGACAAAATGGTTATAAGTGGCTTTTAAACTCTCCACATCTATCTCAAACTCTTATACTTAGTTAGTTGCATTGGATTAAGACACATTTTAACCCCATAAACACTAACATAGCTGTTTACAGCTACTAAGCAATGTTTTCTTGCTGTTAGCCTGTTTTGGGACAAAATGGGTATAAGTGGCTTTTAAACTCTCCACATCTATCTCAAACTCTTATACTTAGTTAGTTGCATTAGATTAAGACACATTTTAACCCCATAAACACTAACATAGCTGTTTACAGCTACAATGCAATGTTTTCTTGGTTTTAGCCTGTTTTGGGACAAAATGGTTATAAGTGGCTTTTAAACTCTCCACATCTATCTCAAACTCTTATACTTAGTTAGTTGCATTGGATTAAGACACATTTTAACCCCATAAACACTAACATAGCTGTTTACAGCTACTAAGCAATGTTTTCTTGCTGTTAGCCTGTTTTGGGACAAAATGGGTATAAGTGGCTTTTAAACTCTTCACATCTATCTCAAACTCTTATAATTAGTTAGTTGCATTGGATTAAGACACATTTTAACCCCAGAAACACTAACATAGCTGTTTACAACTTCTAAGCAATGTTTTCTTGCTGTTAGCCTGTTTTGGGACAAAATGGGTATAAGTGGCTTTTAAATTCTCCACATCTATCTCAAACTCTTATAATTAGTTAGTTGCATTGGATTAAGACACATTTTAACCCCATAAACACTAACATATAGCTGTTTACAACTTCTAAGCAATGTTTTCTTGGTTTTAGCCTGTTTTGGGACAAAATGGGTATAAGTGGCTTTTAAACTCTCCACATCTATCTCAAACTCTTATAATTAGTTAGTTGCATTGGATTAAAACACATTTTAACCCCATAAACACTAACATAGCTGTTTACAGCTTCTAAGCAATGTTTTTCTTGGTTTTAACCTGTTTTGGGACAAAATGGGTATAAGTGGCTTTTAAACTCTCCACATCTATCTCAAACTCTTATAATTAGTTAGTTGCATTGGATGAAGACACATTTTAACCCCATAAACACTAACATAGCTGTTTACAGCTTCTAAGCAATGTTTTCTTGGTTTTAACCTGTTTTGGGACAAAATGGTTATAAGTGGCTTTTAAACCCTCCACATCTATCTCAAACTCTTATAATTAGTTAATTGCATTGGATTAAGACACATATTAACCCCATAAACACTAACATAGCTGTTTACAGCTTCTAAGCAATGTTTTCTTGGTTTTAACCTGTTTTGGGACAAAATGGGTATAAGTGGCTTTTAAACTCTCCACATCTATCTCAAACTCTTATAATTAGTTAGTTGCATTGGATCAAGACACATTTTAACCCCATAAACACTAACATAGCTGTTTACAGCTTCTAAGCAATGTTTTCTTGGTTTTAACCTGTTTTGGGACAAAATGGTTATAAGTGGCTTTTAAACTCTCCACATCTATCTCAAACTCTTATACTTAGTTAGTTGCATTGGATTAAGACACATTTTAACCCCATAAACACTAACATAGCTGTTTACAGCTACTAAGCAATGTTTTCTTCCTGTTAGCCTGTTTTGGGACAAAATTGGTATAAGTGGCTTTTAAACTCTCCACATCTATCTTAAACTCTTATAATTAGTTAGTTGCATTGGATTAAGACACATTTTAACCCCAGAAACACTAACATAGATGTTTGCAACTTCTAAGCAATGTTTTCTTGGTTTTAGCCTGTTTTGGGACAAAATGGGTATAAGTGGCTTTTAAACTCTCCACATCTATCTCAAACTCTTATAATTAGTTAGTTGCATTGGATTAAGATACATTTTAACCCCAGAAACACTAATATAGCTGTTTACAGCTTCTAAGCAATGTTTTCATGGTTTTAACCTGTTTTGGGACAAAATGGTTATAAGTGGCTTTTAAACTCTCCACATCTATCTCAAACTCTTATACTTAGTTAGTTGCATTGGATTAAGACACATTTTAACTCCATAAACACTAACATACCTGTTTACAGCTACTAAGCAATGTTTTCTTGGTTTTAGCCTGTTTTGGGACAAATGGTTATAAGTGGCTTTTAAACTCTCCACATCTATCTCAAACTCTTATAATTAGTTAGTTGCATTGGATTAAGACACATTTTAACCCCATAAACAATAACATAGCTGTTTACAGCTACTAAGCAATGTTTTCTTGCTGTTAGCCTGTTTTGGGACAAAATGGGTATAAGTGGCTTTTAAACTCTTCACATCTATCTCAAACTCTTATAATTAGTTAGTTGCATTGGATTAAGACACATTTTAACCCCATAAACACTAACATAGCTGTTTACAGCTTCTAAGCAATGTTTTCTTGGTTTTAACCTGTTTTGGGACAAAATGGTTATAAGTGGCTTTTAAACTCTCCACATCTATCTCAAACTCTTATACTTAGTTAGTTGCATTGGATTAAGACACATTTTAACCCCATAAACACTAACATAGCTGTTTACAGCTACTAAGCAATGTTTTCTTGCTGTTAGCCTGTTTTGGGACAAAATGGGTATAAGTGGCTTTTAAACTCTCCACATCTATCTCAAAGTCTTATAATTAGTTAGTTGCATTGGATTAAGACACATTTTAACCCCATAAACACTAACATAGCTGTTTACAGCTACTAAGCAATGTTTTCTTCCTGTTAGCCTGTTTTGGGACAAAATTGGTATAAGTGGCTTTTAAACTCTCCACATCTATCTTAAACTCTTATAATTAGTTAGTTGCATTGGATTAAGACACATTTTAACCCCAGAAACACTAACATAGATGTTTACAACTTCTAAGCAATGTTTTCTTGGTTTTAGCCTGTTTTGGGACAAAATGGGTATAAGTGGCTTTTAAACTCTCCACATCTATCTCAAACTCTTATAATTAGTTAGTTGCATTGGATTAAGATACATTTTAACCCTAGAAACACTAATATAGCTGTTTACAGCTTCTAAGCAATGTTTTCATGGTTTTAACCTGTTTTGGGACAAAATGGTTATAAGTGGCTTTTAAACTCTCCACATCTATCTCAAACTCTTATACTTAGTTAGTTGCATTGGATTAAGACACATTTTAACTCCATAAACACTAACATACCTGTTTACAGCTACTAAGCAATGTTTTCTTGGTTTTAGCCTGTTTTGGGACAAATGGTTATAAGTGGCTTTTAAACTCTCCACATCTATCTCAAACTCTTATAATTAGTTAGTTGCATTGGATTAAGACACATTTTAACCCCATAAACAATAACATAGCTGTTTACAGCTACTAAGCAATGTTTTCTTGCTGTTAGCCTGTTTTGGGACAAAATGGGTATAAGTGGCTTTTAAACTCTTCACATCTATCTCAAACTCTTATAATTAGTTAGTTGCATTGGATTAAGACACATTTTAACCCCATAAACACTAACATAGCTGTTTACAGCTTCTAAGCAATGTTTTCTTGGTTTTAACCTGTTTTGGGACAAAATGGTTATAAGTGGCTTTTAAACTCTCCACATCTATCTCAAACTCTTATACTTAGTTAGTTGCATTGGATTAAGACACATTTTAACCCCATAAACACTAACATAGCTGTTTACAGCTTCTAAGCAATGTTTTCTTGGTTTTAGCCTGTTTTGGGACAAAATGGGTATAAGTGGCTTTTAAACTCTCCACATCTATCTCAAACTCTTATACTTAGTTAGTTGCATTGGATTAAGACACATTTTAACCCCATAAACACTAACATAGCTTTTTACAGCTACTAAGCAATGTTTTCTTGCTGTTAGCCTGTTTTGGGACAAAATGGGTATAAGTGGCTTTTAAACTCTCCACATCTATCTCAAACTCTTATAATTAGTTAGTTGCATTGGATTAAGACACATTTTAACCCCAGAAACACTAACATAGCTGTTTACAACTTCTAAGCAATGTTTTCTTGGTTTTAGCCTGTTTTGGGACAAAATGGGTATAAGTGGCTTTTAAACTCTCCACATCTATCTCAAACTCTTATAATTAGTTAGTTGCATTGGATTAAGACACATTTTAACCCCATAAACACTAACATAGCTGTTTACAGCTTCTAAGCAATGTTTTCTTGGTTTTAACCTGTTTTGGGACAAAATGGTTATAAGTGGCTTTTAAACTCTCCACATCTATCTCAAACTCTTATACTTAGTTAGTTGCATTGGATTAAGACACATTGTAACCCCATAAACACTAACATAGCTGTTTACAGCTTCTAAGCAATGTTTTTTTGGTTTTAACCTGTTTTGGGACAAAATGGGTATAAGTGGCTTTTAAACTCTCCACATCTATCTCAAACTCTTATAATTAGTTAATTGCATTGGATTAAGGCACATTTTTACCCCATAAACACTAACATAGCTGTTTACAGCTTCTAAGCAATGTTTTCTTGGTTTTAACCTGTTTTGGGACAAAATGGGTATAAGTGGCTTTTAAACTCTCCACATCTATCTCAAACTCTTATAATTAGTTAGTTGCATTGGATTAAGACACATTTTAACCCCATAAACACTAACATAGCTGTTTACAGCTTCTAAGCAATGTTTTCTTGGTTTTAACCTGTTTTGGGACAAAATGGTTATAAGTGGCTTTTAAACTCTCCACATCTATCTCAAACTCTTATACTTAGTTAGTTGCATTGGATTAAGACACATTTTAACCCCATAAACACTAACATAGCTGTTTACAGCTACTAAGCAATGTTTTCTTCCTGTTAGCCTGTTTTGGGACAAAATGGGTATAAGTGGCTTTTAAACTCTTCACATCTATCTTAAACTCTTATAATTAGTTAGTTGCATTGGATTAAGACACATTTTAACCCCAGAAACACTAACATAGCTGTTTACAACTTCTAAGCAATGTTTTCTTGGTTTTAGCCTGTTTTGGGACAAAATGGGTATAAGTGGCTTTTAAACTCTCCACATCTATCTCAAACTCTTATAATTAGTTAGTTGTATTAGAATGTACCAAGGAGGAGAGAGGAGAGGCCGGTAAGGCCGAGCCTTGGAAGAAGAGAAGAAAGGCCGGAAAGGCCATGTAAAGGCCGGTAAGGCCATGTCCGTGTCCGTGAGCGACCATGTACCGTGTCCGGTACCATGTACCGTGTCCGTGAACGGACCCATGTCCGGTGAGCGGCCAGTTAGGCCGTGAACACATTGAAGAGAAGGCCCGTCCGTACAGGCCCGTCCGTACAGGCCCGTCCGTACAGGCCCGTCCGTACAGGCCCGTCCGTACGATGAAGAGAGGGCCCGTCCGTACGGTCGTGCTCTTAGGGCTGCTCTCGGTCCATGTGATGGAAAGGCCGAAGTTTGAGTGGCTTAGGAGAAGGAAAACGAGGCCTTACAAGAGAGAGAGGCCCATCTCACAAGGAAAAGGAAGGAAGAAGGAAAAGGAAGGAAGGGAGATTCACGTGTGCTTTTGGTTAGGTGAAGGAAGAGAGAAGTCGCTCTCTTCTTCCTCTACTCGAGACAAACGGCTACAAGTCACTTTCATACCTTCCCCTTCTCTCTTTGTGTCTAACGGTCATATGACCTTGTTTTTCCTATATTAAGATGTAATCTCTCATATGTAACAAAAAACACAACATTATCCAATAGAAGAGAATCCGATTTCCCCTCTCTACTTGTGTTCTTGTTCATATTCACAATGTAGAGTGTTTAGGTGATTAGCGGTTAGGGGCTGCCCTTATGGCAGCCTAATTCTCTTCTCAAACCCACCTAAACTCTTCTTATTTACTGCTTTACTTAGCCTAGATTACTGATTCTTAATCCTCCTTCTCCTAAGTACACAAACTCTAAGTGTTGTGATACTAGAAGAGGATAAGTCTCAAACTAGTGCTTCTCCTAGTTAGGATCCGCTTACTCTCTAGTATTTGGGTTCTATCTAGCTTGTTTATGGGGAGTTCATCACAAGTTGATGTTCTCTCCTCCCCCTTGAGAATGAGTTAGTTTGTTGTGGGTAAAGGGGGATTCATTCACCAAGTGTTTGTCTACCCTCTCTTGTGAGCTTTGTCTCATAAATCCCAACATGGTATCAGAGCAGGCTCTGTTCTTGGTGACTCAAACTCGTTCTCAAGTTGGTTCTCTTAGGAGTTAACTTAATTAAAGTTTTAATCCTAGCCTAGGTGTTAAATCGCTTAGCTTAGTTTCTTTAAAACTTTAATTTTGCTTTTGTTGTTAAATCGATTCTCTAGCAGCTCAATGTTGAGTAAGCTTGGTCTTGGGTCTTTGTAGAGTTCATAGACCAAGTGTGTGAAAGAAATCGATTTTAAAACCTCATCCTTAGGCTTCACCGATTGGGTAAAAGCTTGGGTTTAAATTGAGGTGGTGATGAACCAAGGAGCAAATTGTTCTTGTTCTTGGTAAGGATTCACGTGTTTTTAGGCTTGTATAGAGCCACGAAATCCTTAGGATTTTTCCTAGGATTCTCTTAAGATTTAGTTAATTTTCCTTTAAAGGTTTAATTTTGCTTTTGTTAAATTTCCTTTAAAGTTTAATTACTAAATCACTTCTTCTTCTTCTCAAGGTTGAGAAAGCTTTGTCTCTGGCCATATGGTGTGTCCAGATTCGAGTTTGGGGAAGAGAGAGTTCTTGTTTTTAGCATGTATGGCCCGCTTGGTCAAATAGATTCAAGTTGGTCCAAGATGCATTCTTTTAACCAATGGACAAAAGGTTGTTCCAAAGGTGTTTCTTCTTTTATTTGAATTTTGAACATGGAAAGCATCTTCTATATGCTCTTTCGTGATCCTTGAAGGCATTAGACTCTTGGAGAACACCTGTTTAAGTGATTCTACCATGAGAAGTGTCCTAAACCTTTGGAGAAACTAATTTTCCATAAGGTCCATGTGTTTCAGCCATTAAAGCACCAAAAGAGATTGTCTTCTTGGTTGTTCTTGGCTGTCAAAGCTTCTGCAAACTCAAGAAAACAGAGTCTAACTCTGTCCATAGGAACTCTTGAGCTCTATTCTACTCTCCATTCATCTTATACTACCGCCAAGACTCTCCCTTATACTCTCACTTTCTATTCTCCATATATACTCTTATTAATTCTCTAAATTCTCTATTTAATTTCAGTATTATTCTCTATACTCTAATCTCTAACAATCTCTTGTTTAGAATCTGTTCCATTGATTTTTGGTTTCAGTTTCAGCATTGAAGATTGTGTGGAGCTCGCTCACTATCTCAAGGAGAAGAAGTGGCGAGGTTGAAGGCTACAAGATAGCCATGTAAGAGCGCAGCACAATGCCTGGAGTTAGAACCAAGGGCCACCAAGTCTTTGTTAAGCTGGTGGAAGGTGATGAATCAGTCCAAGAGCATGTGTGTTAGTGCCAAGTTGTTGATCGGATGTGCACAATGGTCTTTAGGAAAGGTGATGCACAAGGTTTCAACTGTTGATTGGATGTGCACAAGAACGGTGATGCACAAGGCTTCAACTGAGGTGATGAGGTTTCAGCCCATCATCAAGTAAAGGTTACGGGGGAGATCAAGTGACTTCAGACCGTACCTCACAGATTCTGCTCGGCCACAAGCAAAAGTCTTTACTTAAAGCTCAGCCGAAGCGTCTCAAAGATCGACTCGGACGAAACCCTTCCACTGCGATTCGGCTTCCGCGTTCTTCATTAAAGTTCGAGACCACAGAGTCATCTTGCCAGTGGAAGTGGAATCATACCAATCCGAGCAGCCGTTCGAAAGTTATGTCCGATTCAGTGGGCATATGTCAGTCTGACGATAAAACTGGCCGGGTTTAAAAACCATGGTTAGAGAAGCGGTCTCAAGGAGGAATTCCAAACCACATCAGTGATCAACTCTCTCCTTCCTATCCATCAAAACACCATAAAGGCTGTGCTCTAAACTCTACTCTATTTAAATTTCTTAAATTCATTACCTTAGCTTCATTACTAGTCTTTACTCTTTAATATGTTCTCTTAAATTGTCACACTTTTAGAAATTTTCTTTGATATTCCTCATAGCAAACACTTATTCTTTTCTTCTTTATCACTTGTTTAAGGGGTAAAGGAGACTATGAGAGCCTCAAAGAAATTCTAAAGGCGCAAGGATGGAGATCATAAGGAATGTGCTAAAGGCAAGGTGGGCTAAGGAGTAGGAGCGAATCAAATCATGAAGAGAAGGGAGCTAATTCTTTGCAAACCAAGGTCAAGGGACATCATGGATAGTGGAGTCTATACTCTTTTTCCCTTAACAAAGTTTTATCCCAAGAGGTTTTCTTTGTTGAGGTTTTTAATGAGGTAGATGACACTAGTCCACCCTTGATCTTTGGTCCCCATGGTGTCCCACCGATCAAGCGTGCGGGGGAGTATTAGAATGTACCAAGGAGGAGAGAGGAGAGGCCGGTAAGGCCGAGCCTTGGAAGAAGAGAAGAAAGGCCGGAAAGGCCATGTAAAGGCCGGTAAGGCCATGTCCGTGTCCGTGAGCGACCATGTACCGTGTCCGGTACCATGTACCGTGTCCGTGAACGGACCCATGTCCGGTGAGCGGCCAGTTAGGCCGTGAACACATTGAAGAGAAGGCCCGTCCGTACAGGCCCGTCCGTACAGGCCCGTCCGTACAGGCCCGTCCGTACGATGAAGAGAGGGCCCGTCCGTACGGTCGTGCTCTTAGGGCTGCTCTCGGTCCATGTGATGGAAAGGCCGAAGTTTGAGTGGCTTAGGAGAAGGAAAACGAGGCCTTACAAGAGAGAGAGGCCCATCTCACAAGGAAAAGGAAGGAAGAAGGAAAAGGAAGGAAGGGAGATTCACGTGTGCTTTTGGTTAGGTGAAGGAAGAGAGAAGTCGCTCTCTTCTTCCTCTACTCGAGACAAACGGCTACAAGTCACTTTCATACCTTCCCCTTCTCTCTTTGTGTCTAACGGTCATATGACCTTGTTTTTCCTATATTAAGATGTAATCTCTCATATGTAACAAAAAACACAACATTATCCAATAGAAGAGAATCCGATTTCCCCTCTCTACTTGTGTTCTTGTTCATATTCACAATGTAGAGTGTTTAGGTGATTAGCGGTTAGGGGCTGCCCTTATGGCAGCCTAATTCTCTTCTCAAACCCACCTAAACTCTTCTTATTTACTGCTTTACTTAGCCTAGATTACTGATTCTTAATCCTCCTTCTCCTAAGTACACAAACTCTAAGTGTTGTGATACTAGAAGAGGATAAGTCTCAAACTAGTGCTTCTCCTAGTTAGGATCCGCTTACTCTCTAGTATTTGGGTTCTATCTAGCTTGTTTATGGGGAGTTCATCACAAGTTGATGTTCTCTCCTCCCCCTTGAGAATGAGTTAGTTTGTTGTGGGTAAAGGGGGATTCATTCACCAAGTGTTTGTCTACCCTCTCTTGTGAGCTTTGTCTCATAAATCCCAACAAGTTGCATTGGATTAAGATACATTTTAACCCCAGAAACACTAATATAGCTGTTTACAGCTTCTAAGCAATGTTTTCTTGGTTTTAACCTGTTTTGGGACAAAATGGTTATAAGTGGCTTTTAAACTCTCCACATCTATCTTAAACTCTCCACATCTATCTCAAACTCTTATACTTAGTTAGTTGCATTGGATTAAGACACATTTTAACCCCATAAACACTAACATAGCTGTTTACAGCTACTAAGCAATGTTTTTTTGGTTTTAGCCTGTTTTGCGACAAATGGTTATAAGTGGCTTTTAAACTCTCCACATCTATCTCAAACTCTTATAATTAGTTAGTTGCATTGGATTAAGACACATTTTAACCCCATAAACACTAACATAGCTGTTTACAGCTACTAAGCAATGTTTTCTTGCTGTTAGCCTGTTTTGGGACAAAATGGGTATAAGTGGCTTTTAAACTCTTCACATCTATCTCAAACTCTTATAATTAGTTAGTTGCATTGGATTAAGACACATTTTAACCCCATAAACACTAACATAGCTGTTTACAGCTTCTAAGCAATGTTTTCTTGGTTTTAACCTGTTTTGGGACAAAATGGTTATAAGTGGCTTTTAAACTCTCCACATCTATCTCAAACTCTTATACTTAGTTAGTTGCATTGGATTAAGACACATTTTAACCCCATAAACACTAACATAGCTGTTTACAGCTACTAAGCAATGTTTTCTTGCTGTTAGCCTGTTTTGGGACAAAATGGGTATAAGTGGCTTTTAAACTCTCCACATCTATCTCAAAGTCTTATAATTAGTTAGTTGCATTGGATTAAGACACATTTTAACCCCAGAAACACTAACATAGCTGTTTACAACTTCTAAGCAATGTTTTCTTGGTTTTAGCCTGTTTTGGGACAAAATGGGTATAAGTGGCTTTTAAACTCTCCACATCTATCTCAAACTCTTATAATTAGTTAGTTGCATTGGATTAAGACACATTTTAACCCCATAAACACTAACATAGCTGTTTACAGCTTCTAAGCAATGTTTTTTTGGTTTTAGCCTGTTTTGGGACAAAATGGGTATAAGTGGCTTTTAAACTCTCCACATCTATCTCAAACTCTTATACTTAGTTAGTTGCATTGGATTAAGACACATTTTAACCCCATAAACACTAACATAGCTGTTTACAGCTACTAAGCAATGTTTTCTTGCTGTTAGCCTGTTTTGGGACAAAATGGGTATAAGTGGCTTTTAAACTCTCCACATCTATCTCAAACTCTTATAATTAGTTAGTTGCATTGGATTAAGACACATTTTAACCCCAGAAACACTAACATAGCTGTTTACAACTTCTAAGCAATGTTTTCTTGGTTTTAGCCTGTTTTGGGACAAAATGGGTATAAGTGGCTTTTAAACTCTCCACATCTATCTCAAACTCTTATAATTAGTTAGTTGCATTGGATTAAGACACATTTTAACCCCATAAACACTAACATAGCTGTTTACAGCTTCTAAGCAATGTTTTTTTGGTTTTAGCCTGTTTTGGGACAAAATGGGTATAAGTGGCTTTTAAACTCTTCACATCCACTTAAATATTTAACCATATACCCATTATAAGTGGCTTTTAAACTCTCCACATCAATCTCAAAGTCTTATAATTAGTTAGTTGCATTGGATTAAGACACATTTTAACCCCATAAACACTAACATAGCTGTTTACAGCTTCTAAGCAATGTTTTCTTGGTTTTAACCTGTTTTGGGACAAAATGGTTATAAGTGGCTTTTAAACTCTCCACATCTATCTCAAACTCTTATACTTAGTTAGTTGCATTGGATTAAGACACATTTTAACCCCATAAACACTAACATAACTGTTTACAACTTCTAAGCAATGTTTTCTTGGTTTTAGCCTGTTTTGGGACAAATTGGGTATAAGTGGCTTTTAAACTCTCCACATCAATCACAAACTCTTATAATTAGTTAGTTGCATTGGATTAAGACACATTTTAACCCCATAAACACTAACATAGCTGTTTACAGCTTCTAAGCAATGTTTTCTTGGTTTTAGCCTGTTTTGGGATAGAATGGGTATAAGTGGCTTTTAAAATCTCCACATCTATCTCAAACTCTTATAATTAGTTAGTTCCATTGGATTAAGACACATTTTAACCCCATAAACACTAACATAGCTGTTTACAGCTTCTAAGCAATGTTTTCTTGGTTTTAGCCTGTTTTGGGACACAATGAGTATAAGTGGCTTTTAAACTCTCCACATCTATCACAAACTCTTATACTTAGTTAGTTGCATTGGATTAAGACACATTTTACCCCCAGAAACACTAACAAAGCTGTTTAGTGCTTCTAAGCAATGTTTTCCTCGTTTTAGCCTGTTTAGGGACAAAATGGGTATAAGTGGCTTTTAAACTCTCCACATCTATCTCAAAGTCTTATAATTAGTTAGTTGCATTGGATTAAGACACATTTTAACCCCATAAACACTAACATAACATTTTACAGCTTCTAAGCAATGTTTTCTTGGTGTTAGCCTGTTTTGGGACAAAATGGGTATAAGTGGCTTTTAAACTCTCCACATCTATCTCAAACTCTTATACTTAGTTAGTTGCATTGGATTAAGACACATTTTAACCCCATAAACACTAACATAACTGTTTACAACTTCTAAGCAATGTTTTCTTGGTTTTAGCCTGTTTTGGGACAAAATGGGTATAAGTGGCTTTTAAACTCTCCACACCTATCTCAAACACTTATAATTAGTTAGTTGCATTGGATTAAGAAACATTTTAACCCTAGTAACACTAACAAAGCAGTTTACTGCTTCTAAGCAATGTTTTCTTGGTTTTAGCCTGTTTTGGGACAAATTGGGTATAAGTGGCTTTTAAACTCTCCACATCTATCTCAAACACTTATAATTAGTTAGTTGCATTGGATTAAGACACATTTTAACCCTAGTAACACTAACAAAGCTGTTTACTGCTTCTAAGCAATGTTTTCTTGGTTTTAGCCTGTTTTGGGACAAATTGGGTATAAATGGCTTTTAAACTCTCCACATCAATCTCAATCTCTTATAATTAGTTAGTTGCATTGGATTAAGACACATTTTAACCCCATAAACACTAACATAGCTGTTTACAGCTTCTAAGCAATGTTTTCTTGGTTTTAGCCTGTTTTGGGACAAAATGAGTATAAGTGGCTTTTAAACTCTCCACATCTATCACAAACTCTTATACTTAGTTAGTTGCATTGGATTAAGACACATTTTACCCCCAGAAACACTAACAAAGCTGTTTAGTGCTTCTAAGCAATGTTTTCTTGGTTTTAGCCTGTTTTGGGACAAAATGGGTATAAGTGGCTTTTAAACTCTCCACATCTATCTCAAAGTCTTATAATTAGTTAGTTGCATTGGATTAAGACACATTTTAACCCCATAAACACTAACATAACATTTTACAGCTTCTAAGCAATATTTTCTTGGTGTTAGCCTGTTTTGGGACAAAATGGGTATAAGTGGCTTTTAAACTCTCCACGTCTATCTCAAACTCTTATACTTAGTTAGTTGCATTGGATTAAGACTTATTTTAACCCCATAAACACTAACATAACTGTTTACAACTTCTAAGCAATGTTTTCTTGGTTTTAGCCTGTTTTGGGACAAAATGGGTATAAGTGGCTTTTAAACTCTCCACATCTATCTCAAACACTTATAATTAGTTAGTTGCATTGGATCAAGACACATTTTAACCCTAGTAACACTAACAAAGCTGTTTACTGCTTCTAAGCAATGTTTTCTTGGTTTTAGCCTGTTTTGGGACAAATTGGGTATAAGTGGCTTTTAAACTCTCCACATCAATCTCAAACTCTTATAATTAGTTAGTTGCATTGGATTAAGACACATTTTAACCCCATAACCACTAACATAGCTGTTTACAGCTTCTAAGCAATGTTTTCTTGGTTTTAGCCTGTTTTGGGATAGAATGGGTATAAGTGGCTTTTAAACTCTCCACATCTATCTCAAACACTTATACTTAGTTAGTTCCATTGGATTAAGACACATTTTAACCCCATAAACACTAACATAGCTGTTTACAGCTTCTAAGCAATGTTTTCTTGGTTTTAGCCTGTTTTGGGACAAAATGGGTATAAGTGGCTTTTAAACACTCCACATCTATCACAAACTCTTATACTTAGTTAGTTGCATTGGATTAAGACACATTTTACCCCCAGAAACACTAACAAAGCTGTTTAGTGCTTCTAAGCAATGATTTTTTGGTTTTAGCCTGTTTTGGGACAAAATGGGTATAAGTGGCTTTTAGACTCTCCACATCTATCTCAAACTCTTATAATTAGACAGTTGCATTGGATTAAGACACAGTTTAACCCATAAACACTAACATAGCTGTTTATAGCTACTAAGCAATGTTTTCTTGCTGTTAGCCTGTTTTGGGACAAAATGGGTATAAGTATTAGAGAGTAAGGAGGAAGAGAGAGGAGAGGCCGGTAAGGCCGAGCCGTGGAAGAAGAGAAGAAAGGTCGGAAAGGCCATGTAAAGGCCGGTAAGGCCATGTCCGTGTCCGTGAGCGACCATGTACCGTGTCCGGTACCATGTACCGTGTCCGTGAACGGACCCATGTCCGGTGAGCGGCCAGTTAGGCCGTGAACACATTGAAGAGAAGGCCCGTCCGTACAGGCCCGTCCGTACAGGCCCGTCCGTACAGGCCCGTCCGTACGATGAAGAGAAGGCCCGTCCGTACAATGAAGAGAAGGCCCGTCCGTACGGTCTCGGCCCTTAGGCCTGCGCTCGGTCCAGTAGAGAGAGAGGCCGAGTTTGAGAGGAGGAAAGAGAGGCCCATGAAGAAGAAGGAAAAGGAAGGAAGAAGGAAAAGGAAGGAAGGGAGATTCACGTGTGCTTTTGGTTAGGTGAAGGAAGAGAGAAGTCGCTCTCTTCTTCCTCTACTCGAGACAAACGGCTACAAGTCACTTTCATACCTTCCCCTTCTCTCTTTGTGTCTAACGGTCATATGACCTTGTTTCTCCTATATTAAGATGTAATCTCTCATATGTAAAAGAAATATATCACATTATTATTCAATAGAAGAGAAACCGATTTCCTCTCTATACTTGTGTTCTTGTTTCATATTAACAATGTAGAGAGTTTAGGATTAGCGGTTAGGGGCTGCCTTTAAGGCAGCCTATTCTCTTCTCAAATCCACCTAAACTCTTCTTATTTACTGCTTTACTTAGCCTAGATTACTGATTCTTAATCCTCCTTCTCCTAAGTACACAAACTCTAAGTGTTGTGATACTAGAAGAGGATAAGTCTCAAACTAGTGCTTCTCCTAGTTAGGATCCGCTTACTCTCTAGTATTTGGGTTCTATCTAGCTTGTTTATGGGGAGTTCATCACAAGTTGATGTTCTCTCCTCCCCCTTGAGAATGAGTTAGTTTGTTGTGGGTAAAGGGGGATTCATTCACCAAGTGTTTGTCTACCCTCTCTTGTGAGCTTTGTCTCATAAATCCCAACAATAAGTGGCTTTTAAATTCTCCACATCTATCTCAAACTCTTATAATTAGTTAGTTGCATTGGATTAAGACACATTTTAACCCCATAAACACTAACATAGCTGTTTACAGCTTCTAAGCAATGTTTTCTTGGTTTTAGCCTGTTTTGGGACAAAATGGGTATAAGTGTCTTTTAAACTCTCCACATTTATCTCAAACTCTTATATTTAGTTAGTTGCATTGGATTAAGACACATTTTAACCCCATAAACACTAACATAACTGTTTACAGCTTCTAAGCAATGTTTTCTTGGTGTTAGCCTGTTTTGGGATACAATGGGTATAAGTGGCTTTTAAACTCTCCACAACTATCTCAAAGTCTTATAATTAGTTAGTTGCATTGGATTAAGACACATTTTAACCCCATAAACACTAACATAACGTTTTACAGCTTCTAAGCAATGTTTTCTTGGTGTTAGCCTGTTTTGGGACAAAATGGGTATAAGTGGCTTTTAAACTCTCCACATCTATCTCAAAGTCTTATAATTAGTTAGTTGCATTGGATTAAGACACATTTTAACCCCATAAACACTAACATAACATTTTACAGCTTCTAAGCAATGTTTTCTTGGTGTTAGCCTGTTTTGGGACAAAATGGGTATAAGTGGCTTTTAAACTCTCCACGTCTATCTCAAACTCTTATACTTAGTTAGTTGCATTGGATTAAGACACATTTTAACCCCATAAACACTAACATAACTGTTTACAACTTCTAAGCAATGTTTTCTTGGTTTTAGCCTGTTTTGGGACAAAATGGGTGTAAGTGGCTTTTAAACTATCCACATCTATCTCAAACTCTTATAATTAGTTAGTTCCATTGGATTAAGACACATTTTAACCCCATAAACACTAACATAGCTATTTACAGCTTCTAAGCAATGTTTTCTTGGTTTTAGCCTGTTTTGGGACAAAATGAGTATAAGTGGCTTTTAAACTCTCCACAACTATCTCAAACTCTTATACTTAGTTAGTTGCATTGGATTAAGACACATTTTAACCCCATAAACACTAACATAACTGTTTACAACTTCTAAGCAATGTTTTCTTGGTTTTAGCTTGTTTTGGGACAAAATGGGTATAAGTGGCTTTTAAACTCTCCACATCTATCTCAAACACTTATAATTAGTTAGTTGCATTGGATTAAGACACATTTTAACCCTAGTAACACTAACAAAGCTGTTCACTGCTTCTAAGCAATGTTTTCTTGGTTTTAGCCTGTTTTGGGACAAATTGGGTATAAGTGGCTTTTAAACTCTCCACATCAATCACAAACTCTTATAATTAGTTAGTTGCATTGGATTAAGACACATTTTAACCCCATAAACACTAACATAGCTGTTTACAGCTTCTAAGCAATGTTTTCTTGGTTTTAGCCTGTTTTGGGATAGAATGGGTATAAGTGGCTTTTAAAATCTCCACATCTATCTCAAACTCTTATAATTAGTTAGTTCCATTGGATTAAGACACATTTTAACCCCATAAACACTAACATAGCTGTTTACAGCTTCTAAGCAATGTTTTCTTGGTTTTAGCCTGTTTTGGGACACAATGAGTATAAGTGGCTTTTAAACTCTCCACATCTATCACAAACTCTTATACTTAGTTAGTTGCATTGGATTAAGACACATTTTACCCCCAGAAACACTAACAAAGCTGTTTAGTGCTTCTAAGCAATGTTTTCCTCGTTTTAGCCTGTTTTGGGACAAAATGGGTATAAGTGGCTTTTAAACTCTCCACATCTATCTCAAAGTCTTATAATTAGTTAGTTGCATTGGATTAAGACACATTTTAACCCCATAAACACTAACATAACATTTTACAGCTTCTAAGCAATGTTTTCTTGGTGTTAGCCTGTTTTGGGACAAAATGGGTATAAGTGGCTTTTAAACTCTCCACATCTATCTCAAACTCTTATACTTAGTTAGTTGCATTGGATTAAGACACATTTTAACCCCATAAGCACTAACATAACTGTTTACAACTTCTAAGCAATGTTTTCTTGGTTTTAGCCTGTTTTGGGACAAAATGGGTATAAGTGGCTTTTAAACTCTCCACATCTATCTCAAACACTTATAATTAGTTAGTTGCATTGGATTAAGAAACATTTTAACCCTAGTAACACTAACAAAGCTGTTTACTGCTTCTAAGCAATGTTTTCTTGGTTTTAGCCTGTTTTGGGACAAATTGGGTATAAGTGGCTTTTAAACTCTCCACATCTATCTCAAACACTTATAATTAGTTAGTTGCATTGGATTAAGACACATTTTAACCCTAGTAACACTAACAAAGCTGTTTACTGCTTCTAAGCAATGTTTTCTTGGTTTTAGCCTGTTTTGGGACAAATTGGGTATAAGTGGCTTTTAAACTCTCCACATCAATCTCAAACTCTTATAATTAGTTAGTTGCATTGGATTAAGACACATTTTAACCCCATAAACACTAACATAGCTGTTTACAGCTTCTAAGCAATGTTTTCTTGGTTTTAGCCTGTTTTGGGACAAAATGAGTATAAGTGGCTTTTAAACTCTCCACATCTATCACAAACTCTTATACTTAGTTAGTTGCATTGGATTAAGACACATTTTACCCCCAGAAACACTAACAAAGCTGTTTAGTGCTTCTAAGCAATGTTTTCTTGGTTTTAGCCTGTTTTGGGACAAAATGGGTATAAGTGGCTTTTAAACTCTCCACATCTATCTCAAAGTCTTATAATTAGTTAGTTGCATTGGATTAAGACACATTTTAACCCCATAAACACTAACATAACATTTTACAGCTTCTAAGCAATATTTTCTTGGTGTTAGCCTGTTTTGGGACAAAATGGGTATAAGTGGCTTTTAAACTCTCCACGTCTATCTCAAACTCTTATACTTAGTTAGTTGCATTGGATTAAGACACATTTTAACCCCATAAACACTAACATAACTGTTTACAACTTCTAAGCAATGTTTTCTTGGTTTTAGCCTGTTTTGGGACAAAATGGGTATAAGTGGCTTTTAAACTCTCCACATCTATCTCAAACACTTATAATTAGTTAGTTGCATTGGATCAAGACACATTTTAACCCTAGTAACACTAACAAAGCTGTTTACTGCTTCTAAGCAATGTTTTCTTGGTTTTAGCCTGTTTTGGGACAAATTGGGTATAAGTGGCTTTTAAACTCTCCACATCAATCTCAAACTCTTATAATTAGTTAGTTGCATTGGATTAAGACACATTTTAACCCCATAACCAGTAAAACTCTTGGTTTTAGCCTGTTTTGGGATAGAATGGGTATAAGTGGCTTTTAAACTCTCCACATCTATCTCAAACTCTTTTACTTAGTTAGGTCTATTGGATTAAGACACATTTTAACCCCATAAACACTAACATAGCTGTTTACAGCTTCTAAGCAATGTTTTCTTGGTTTTAGCCTGTTTTGGGACAAAATGGGTATAAGTGGCTTTTAAACACTCCACATCTATCACAAACTCTTATACTTAGTTAGTTGCATTGGATTAAGACACATTTTACCCCCATAAACACTAACAAAGCTGTTTAGTGCTTCTAAGCAATGTTTTTTTGGTTTTAGCCTGTTTTGGGACAAAATGGGTATAAGTGGCTTTTAGACTCTCCACATCTATCTCAAACTCTTATAATTAGACAGTTGCATTGGATTAAGACACATTTTAACCCATAAACACTAACATAGCTGTTTACAGCTACTAAGCAATGTTTTCTTGCTGTTAGCCTGTTTATGGGACAAAATGGGTATAAGTGGCTTTGAAACTCTCCACATCTATCTCAAACTCTTATACTTAGTTAGTTGCATTGGATTAAGACACATTTTAACCCCATAAACACTAACATAACTGTTTACAACTTCTAAGCAATGTTTTCTTGGTTTTAGCCTGTTTTGGGACAAAATGGGTATAAGTGGTGATATGATCATGGGAAGCAATGAGGATGATCAAGTGGAAGCTGAGCTTGTTCTTGAGGATGCTATGCTTGTACCAGTTGGACCAATGACAAGAGCAAGGACCAAACAGCTTGCTGGAGCTGTTCATTTGATATTTGAAGATATTTGGAGCAAAGAGAACATGAGAATTTCTATTGGAGATGATATCTATCAAGTCCAGCCCACTTTAAGCCTAATACAAGCCCAAGAAAGCCCAAAATAATCACTTTATTTTGTGGTCAAAGGAGAGTGACGAAAATAAGAGATACATGCACCAAAAGTCACTTTGGAAGAAGGAAACATGCACCAAGAGTTGGGTCTTCATTCAACTATCTATCTTTATTGTCTTTTAGTTCCAAGAATAATTAATACTTGGCATTGTTACCAAGTTTTTCTATCCCTATATAAACACATGTAATTTCATTTGAGAAAATAATCCAATAAAGAAATCTTTTATCTTATATTTGAGAGTGGTAAACTCCTTTGTTCCTCTGGAACTTGTTCTTTCTCCTTGGTGGGTTACATCAAAGAGTTTTCGGTATATCAAGTGATTCCACAGCACTTGACGTTGCCATTCACTAGCTGAGGATTGAAGAGTCGTTACAAGAGAGTCTAGGGCACAAGGATTTTCGGGATTCGTCTCACGCCTTGTCATCTGTCTCCGCGAAGCTTCTATCTAAAGTTCCACCGCCTTGCTTTGTTTGGTTTGTTTTAAGAGAGTTTGGGGCATAAGGATTTTCGAGTTCATCTCACGCCTTATCATCCAGCTTCGCGAGCCATCAGAGTTCTAGGATTATCAGTCTACCAACCTTAGAGCGTCGATTCCTTGGGAGGATCACATCAAGTGGTATCAGAGCCCGCTCAAGGACTGTTGGTATTCTTCTAAATCAAAACCTTTCATCTTCTCATCTATCCATCTTTTCATCTTCTCATCTCCTATCTATTCATCTTCTATCTTTCAAAAAAAAAAAAAAAAAAAAAAAAAAAAAAAAAAAAAAACCATTCTTATATAATTCTTTTCATCGATCTATTCCATTCTAATTTTTCTATTTGGGTAACAAGTTACTGGAACACTTTTGTATCTCATTGAGTTGAGTGGGATTAGTTCTATTGGAACTTTGGAGAAAACCACTACTGTGAGGACATTTTGAGAGATTGAGTGAAACATTTTTGGGAAACACTTGAGAGAAACACTTGTGAGATCTTTTTCTTTAACTAACTTGTTTTGCAGGGAAAATGGCTTTTAATGAAGGAGAAAACTCTGAAACCAACAACCCAAGAAGAGAAGAGGGAGCAAGTCTTTCGCCAATACAAATGGAGGCATTGACGGGGCATTTTACGCGGTTGTTTCAGACTGAGATAGAGGCTTTGCACCAGCGGTTGGATAGAGCACCACAGCCTCAACATCAGTACGAAGAGGAACCAGGCCGGAGGGGCAGAGATCGGCCTAGACATAACAGAAATGAAGAAGACGACTACTACAGCCAAAGAGGCAATTCATCTAGTGAGGGTCAAAGGCGACCAAGACGAAACAGAGAGGCTAGAGGGAGAAATGATGATGATTTGAGAGGGATCAAGCTGAAAATACCGCCATTCCATGGAAAGAATGATCCAGATGCTTACTTGGAGTGGGAAAAGAAAATGGAGTTAGTCTTTAGGTGTCAAGACTATTCAGACCGCAAGAAGGTTCAAGTAGCTGCTACAGAGTTTTATGATTATGCGATCAATTGGTGGGATCAACTGGTAACTAGTAGGATGCGCCGACGAGTCCAGCCTGTTGACACATGGGATGAGTTGAAGGCAGTCATGAGGAAGAGATTTGTGCCCAGCCACTACAACAGAGAGTTGCATCAGAGACTGAGACGTCTAAGTCAAGGCAGCAAGAGTGTAGAGGATTACTTCCAGGAGATGGAGTCTCTTATGATTAAAGCTGACATAGAAGAAGAAGGAGATGCAACTATGGCAAGATTTCTAGGAGGACTGGCCAGAAACATTCAAGATCAAATGGAGTTGCAGACCTATGAAGACTTGGAAGAGATGTTGCACAAGGCGATTCTGATTGAGGAGCAACTTAAGAGGAAGAGCACTACTCGACAAGTCATTAGTTCTAGTCCAAAGCCGAGTTACTACAAGGAGGAGAAGTCAAGTTTTCGGCCTAGAACAAAATTCAAACCAAACGTGGGAGCTAAGCCAAATAATGTTGGACAAGAGTTAAAAGGAAAAGCTGAGGCTACTCACTCAAGGAACCGAGATATCCAATGCTTTAGATGTCATGGGATAGGACACTATGCTAGCCGATGTCCAAACCAGCGAACCATGATATTGATGGAGAATGGAGAGATTGAAACAGAGGAAGAGAAAGAATGTGATTCTACTTCATCTTTGGAAGAACATGAGGTTTGTGCTACAGAGGGAAAATTGTTGGTTACGCGAAGAGCTTTGGTGATGCAAGACAAGATCCAGGAAGTACAACAACGAGAAAACTTGTTCCACACAAGGTGTTTGGTGAAGGATAAAGTGTGCAGTCTTATCATTGATGGAGGAAGTTGTACTAATGTTGCAAGCACTATTTTGGTGGAGAAGTTGAAGTTGGATACAAAGAAGCATCCCAGACCATATAATCTTCAGTGGTTGAACAACCAAAGGAATATGAAGGTTAGCCATCAAGTGTTGATTCCATTATCCATTGGGAAGTATGAAGATGAAGTGTTGTGTGATATATTGCCCATGGAAGCAAGTCACATTCTGTTGGGAAGGCCATGGCAGTTTGATCGCAAGGTTAATCATGACGGCTACACCAACAAACATTCTTTTGAACACAGAGGGAAGAAGATCACACTAGTTCCATTAACACCACAAGAGGTCTACGAAGATCAGCTGCAACTTGGAAAGAACAATGTGAGTGAACCCCTAAACACTAAAAACCACAAAGAAGAGAGTGAGAGTTTGAGAAAAACCCAGCTAAAGGCCTTTGAGAGTAACCCTGCGAGACAATCTAATTTCTTTGTGAGAGAAAGTGAGATTAAGAGAGCTTTATTTTTGGATCAACCAATCATTATGCTTATGTACAAAGAAACTCTCGTGAGTTTGACTAACCCTGAGCCGGAACTTCCGAGCAATATTGTTTCTCTTTTGCAGGATTATGGTGATGTTTTTCCAGAAGAAAATCCAGATGGTTTGCCACCAATTCGGGGAATTGAACATCAAATAGACTTTGTCCCAGGAGCTTCACTTCCTAATAGGCCAGCCTATAGAACCAATCCTGTGGAGACAAAGGAGCTGCAGAAACAAGTCAGTGAGCTCATGGAAAAGGGATACATTAGGGAGAGCATGAGCCCATGTGTTGTGCCGGTGTTACTTGTACCTAAAAAGGATGGTAGTTGGAGAATGTGCGTAGATTGCAGAGCCATCAACAATATCACTGTAAAGTACCGCCACCCTATTCCTCGCTTAGATGACATGCTAGATGAGTTACATGGGTCTTGTGTGTTTTCTAAAATTGATCTTAAGAGTGGATATCACCAAATTCGTATGAAGGAGGGTGATGAGTGGAAAACTGCATTTAAGACTAAGCATGGATTATATGAATGGCTTGTGATGCCTTTTGGGTTAAATAATGCACCTAGTACTTTTATGAGGTTAATGAATCATGTCTTGAGAGCATTCATAGGAGTTTTTGTGGTTGTGTATTTTGATGATATCTTGATCTACAGTCGAAGCCTAGATGACCATGTAGAGTATTTGAAAACTGTTTTAGATGTTCTTAGGAGGGAGCAACTGTTTGCCAATTTCAAGAAATGCACTTTTTGCACAGATAACCTTGTTTTTCTAGGATTTGTTGTGAGTGCACAGGGCATTAAGGTGGACGAAGAAAAGGTAAAGGCAATTCGAGAGTGGCCTAGTCCAAAGACGGTTGGTGAAGTCAGGAGTTTCCATGGTCTTGCCGGCTTCTATCGGAGATTTGTGAAGGATTTCAGCACCATTGCTGCTCCTCTCACTGAGGTTATCAAGAAGGAAGTTGGATTTAAATGGGAGACAGAACAGGAAGAAGCATTTCAACTCTTGAAACAAAAACTCACTTCTGCACCCCTTCTTTCTTTACCAGATTTTAAGAAAACTTTTGAAATTGAATGTGATGCTTCTGGTGTAGGAATTGGAGCTGTGCTGATGCAAGAGAAGAAACCCATTGCATATTTCAGTGAGAAACTTGGAGGAGCAACCTTGAATTATCCAACTTATGACAAGGAGCTGTATGCTTTGGTTAGAGCGCTACAAACTTGGCAACATTATCTTTGGCCGAAGGAGTTTGTGATTCACATAGATCATGAGTCTCTAAAGAACTTGAGAGGTCAACAAAAGCTAAACAAGCGCCATGCTCGCTGGGTTGAGTTCATAGAAACATTTCCATATGTCATTCAGTACAAACAAGGTAAAGACAATGTTGTTGCTGATGCTTTGTCAAGAAGGTATGCGCTTATCTCTACTCTTGATGCTAAGTTGTTAGGCTTTGAACAACTTAAGGAGATGTACGCTACTGATTATGAGTTCAAAGAAGATTTCCAAGCTTGTGAAAAGTTTGCTCATGGAAAATACTTTCAGCATGAAGGATTTTTATTCTATGAAAATCGTTTGTGTGTGCCTAATTGTTCTTTGAGAGATTTGCTTGTCAGAGAAGCTCATGGAGGAAGATTAATGGGACATTTTGGAGTTGCCAAAACACTTAGTGTTATGCAGGATCATTTCTACTGGCCGCATATGAAGAGAGATGTGGAAAGGATTTGCGGAAGGTGTGTCACTTGCAAGCAAGCCAAGTCTAAAGTTCAACCCCATGGTTTGTATACTCCTTTACCCATTCCTACTGAACCTTGGACTGATCTTTCAATGGATTTTGTGCTAGGACTGCCTAGAACCAAGAGAGGTAGAGATTCTGTCTTTGTGGTTGTTGATAGATTTTCTAAGATGGCACACTTCATTCCATGTCACAAAACTGATGATGCTTCAAATGTTGCTGATTTGTTCTTTAGAGAGGTTGTTCGATTGCATGGCATGCCTAGGACTATTGTTTCTGATAGGGATACTAAGTTCTTAAGCTATTTCTGGAAAACTTTGTGGTCTAAGTTAGGGACTAAGTTGTTGTTTTCAACTACTTGTCATCCTCAAACTGATGGACAAACTGAAGTAGTGAATAGAACTTTGTCTACACTTTTGCGTGCTATCATTAAGAAGAACATCAAATCTTGGGAAGATTGTTTGCCTCATGTTGAGTTTGCATATAATCATTCAGTTCATTCTGCTACTAAGTATTCTCCTTTCCAAATTGTTTATGGTTTTAACCCTTTAACACCTTTGGATCTAATTCTTTTACCTTTGAGTGAAAGAGTTAGTATGGATGGGAAAAAGAAAGCTGAACTTGTTAAGCAGATTCATGAGAAGGCACGACTCAACATTGAAGCAAGGACAAAGCAGTATGAGAAGCAAGCAAACAAAGGAAGACGCCAGCTGGTTTTTGAAGTGGGAGATCTAGTTTGGATACATTTGAGAAAGGAACGTTTCCCAGCTGAAAGAGAGTCTAAACTAATGCCAAGGGTCGATGGTCCATTCAAAGTCTTGACGAAAATCAGTGACAATGCTTACAAGCTTGATTTGAAAGGTAAGTACAAAGTGAGTTCCATTTTTAATGTTTCTGATTTGGCTCCCTTTGTTGCAGATGGTCCGGATTTGAGGACAAATCCTTTTGAAGAGGAGGGGCATGATATGATCATGGGAAGTAATGAGGATGATCAAGTGGAAGCTGAGCTTGTTCCTGAGGATGCTATGCTTGTACCAGTTGGACCAATGACAAGAGCAAGGACCAAACAGCTTGCTGGAGCTGTTCATTTGATATTTGAAGATATTTGGAGCAAAGAGAACATGGGAATTTCTATTGGAGATGATATCTTTCAAGTCCAGCCCACTTTAAGCCTAATACAAGCCCAAGAAAGCCCAAAATAATCACTTTATTTTGTGGTCAAAGGAGAGTGACGAAAATAAGATATACATGCACCAAAAGTCACTTTGGAAGAAGGAAACATGCACCAAGAGTTGGGTCTTCATTCAACTATCTATCTTTATTGTCTTTTAGTTCCAAGAATAATTAATACTTGGCTTTGTTACCAAGTTTTTCTATCCCTATATAAACACATGTAATCTCATTTGAGAAAATCATCCAATAAAGAAAATCATCCAATAAACTCCTTTGTTCCTCTGGAACTTGTTCTTTCTCCTTGGTGGGTTACATCAAATATTTTTCGGTATATCAAGTGATTCCACAGCACTTGACGTTGCCATTCACTAGCTGAGGATTGAAGAGTCGTTACAAGAGAGTCTAGGGCACAAGGATTTTCGGGATTCGTCTCACGCCTTGACATCTGTCTCCGCGAAGCTTCTATCTAAAGTTCCACCGCCTTGCTTTGTTTGGTTTGTTTTAAGAGAGTTTGGGGCATAAGGATTTTCGAGTTCATCTCACGCCTTATCATCCAGCTTCGCGAGCCATCAGAGTTCTAGGATTATCAGTCTACCAACCTTAGAGTGTCGATTCCTTGGGAGGATCACATCAAGTGGCTTTTAAACTCTCCACATCTACCTCAAACACTTATAATTAGTTAGTTGCATTGGATTAAGACACATTTTAACCCTAGTAACACTAACAAAGCTGTTTACTGCTTCTAAGCAATGTTTTCTTGGTTTTAGCCTGTTTTGGGACAAATTGGGTATAAGTGGCTTTTAAACTCTCCACATCAATATCAAACTCTTATAATTAGTTAGTTGCATTGGATTAAGACACATTTTAACCCCATAAACACTAACATAGCTGTTTACAGCTTCTAAGCAATGTTTTCTTGGTTTTAGCCTGTTTTGGGATAGAATGGGTATATGTGGCTTTTAAACTCTCCACATCTATCTCAAACTCTTATACTTAGTTAGTTGCATTGGATTAAGACACATTTTAACCCCATAAACACTAACATAGCTGTTTACAGCTACTAAGCAATGTTTTCTTGCTGTTAGCCTGTTTTGGGACAAAATGGGTATAAGTGGTTTTTAAACACTCCACATCTATCTCAAACTCTTATAATTAGTTAGTTGCAATGGATTAAGATACATTTTAACCCCAGAAACACTAACATAGCTGTTTACAGCTTAGTAGCTGTAAACATCTATCTCAAACTCTTATAATTAGTTAGTTCCATTGGATTAAGACACATTTTAACCCTATAAACACTAACATAGCTGTTTACAGCTTCTAAGCAATGTTTTCTTGGTTTTAGCCTGTTTTGGGACAAAATGAGTATAAGTGGCTTTTAAGCTCTCCACATCTATCACAAACTCTTATACTTAGTTAGTTGCATTGGATTAAGACACATTTTAACCCCAGAAACACTAACAAAGCTGTTTAGTGCTTCTAAGCAATGTTTTCTTGGTTTTAGCCTGTTTTGGGACAAAATGGGTATAAGTGGCTTTTAAACTCTCCACATCTATCTCAAAGTCTTATAATTAGTTAGTTGCATTGGATTAAGACACATTTTAACCCCATAAACACTAACATAACATTTTACAGCTTCTAAACAATGTTTTCTTGGTGTTAGCCTGTTTTGGGACAAAATGGGTATAAGTGGCTTTTAAACTCTCCACATCTATCTCAAAGTCTTATAACTAGTTAGTTGCATTGGCTTAAGACACATTTTAACCCCATAAACACTAACATCGCTGTTTAGTGCTTCTAAGCAAAGTTTTCCGTGTTTTAGCCTGTTTTGGGACAAAATGGGTATAAGTGGCTTTTAAACTCTCCACATCTATCTCAAAGTCTTATAATTAGTTAGTTGCATTGGATTAAGACACATTTTAACCCCATAAATACTAACATAGCTGTTTACAGCTACTAAGCAATGTTTTCTTGCTGTTAGCCTGTTTTGGGACAAAATGTGTATAAGTGGCTTTAAATTCTCCACATCTATCTCAAACTCTTCTAATTAGTTAGTTGCATTGGATTAAGACACATTTTAACCCCATAAACACTAACATAGCTGTTTACAGCTTGTAAGCAATATTTTCTTGGTTTTAGCCTATTTTGGGACAAAATGGGTATAAGTGGCTTTTAAACTCTCCACATCTATCTCAAACTCTTATAACTAGTCAGTTGCATTGGATTAAGACATATTTTAACCCTAGAAACACTAACATAACTGTTTACAGCTTCTAAGCAATGTTTTCTTGGTTTTAGTCTATTTTGGGACAAAATGGGTGTAAGTGGCTTTTAAACTATCCACATCTATATCAAACTCTTATAATTAGTTAGTTCCATTGGATTAAGACACATTTTAACCCCATAAACACTAACATAGCTGTTTACAGCTTCTAAGCAATATTTTCTTGGTTTTAGCCTGTTTTGGGACAAAATGAGTATAAGTGGCTTTTAAACTCTCCACATCTATCTCAAACTCTTATACTTAGTTAGTTGCATTGGATTAAGACACATTTTAACCCCATAAACACTAACATAACTGTTTACAACTTCTAAGCAATGTTTTCTTGGTTTTAGCCTGTTTTGGGACAAAATGGGTATAAGTGGCTTTTAAACTCTCCACATCTATCTCAAACACTTATAATTAGTTAGTTGCATTGGATTAAGACACATTTTAACCCTAGTAACACTAACAAAGCTGTTTACTGCTTCTAAGCAATGTTTTCTTGGTTTTAGCCTGTTTTGGGACAAAATGGGTATAAGTGGCTTTTAAACTCTCCACATCTATCTCAAACACTTATAATTAGTTAGTTGCATAGGATTAAGACACATTTTAACCCTAGTAACACTAACAAAGCTGTTTACTGCTTCTAAGCAATGTTTTCTTGGTTTTAGCCTGTTTTGGGACAAATTGGGTATAAGTGGCTATTAAACTCTCCACATCAATCTCAAACTCTTATAATTAGTTAGTTGCATTGGATTAAGACACATTTTAACCCCATAACCACTAACATAGCTGTTTACAGCTTCTAAGCAATGTTTTCTTGGTTTTAGCCTGTTTTGGGATAGAATGGGTATAAGTGGCTTTTAAACTCTCCACATCTATCTCAAACTCTTATACTTAGTTAGTTCCATTGGATTAAGACACATTTTAACCCCATAAACACTAACATAGCTGTTTACAGCTTCTAAGCAATGTTTTCTTGGTTTTAGCCTGTTTTGGGACAAAATGGGTATAAGTGGCTTTTAAACACTCCACATCTATCACAAACTCTTATACTTAGTTAGTTGCATTGGATTAAGACACATTTTACCCCCAGAAACACTAACAAAGCTGTTTAGTGCTTCTAAGCAATGTTTTCTTGGTTTTAGCCTGTTTTGGGACAAAATGGGTATAAGTGGCTTTTAGACTCTCCACATCTATCTCAAACTCTTATAATTAGACAGTTGCATTGGATTAAGACACATTTTAATCCCATAAACACTAACATAGCTGTTTACAGCTACTAAGCAATGTTTTCTTGCTGTTAGCCTGTTTATGGGACAAAATGGGTATAAGTGGGAGATCTAGTTTGGATACATTTGAGAAAGGAACGTTTCCCAGCTGAAAGAGAGTCTAACCTAATGCCAAGGGTCGATGGTCCATTCAAAGTCTTGACGAAAATCAGTGACAATGCTTACAAGCTTGATTTGAAAGGTAAGTACAAAGTGAGTTCCATTTTTAATGTTTCTGATTTGGCTCCCTTTGTTGCAGATGGTCCGGATTTGAGGACAAATCCTTTTGAAGAGGAGGGGCATGATATGATCATGGGAAGCAATGAGGATGATCAAGTGGAAGCTGAGCTTGTTCCTGAGGATGCTATGCTTGTACCAGTTGGACCAATGACAAGAGCAAGGACCAAACAGCTTGCTGGAGCTGTTCATTTGATATTTGAAGATATTTGGAGCAAAGAGAACATGGGAATTTCTATTGGAGATGATATCTTTCAAGTCCAGCCCACTTTAAGCCTAATACAAGCCCAAGAAAGCCAAAATAATCACTTTATTTTGTGGTCAAAGGAGAGTGACGAAAATAAGATATACATGCACCAAAAGTCACTTTGGAAGAAGGAAACATGCACCCAGAGTTGGGTCTTCATTCAACTATCTATCTTTATTGTCTTTTAGTTCCAAGAATAATTAATACTTGGCTTTGTTACCAAGTTTTTCTATCCCTATATAAACACATGTAATCTCATTTGAGAAAATCATCCAATAAAGAAAATCATCCAATAAACTCCTTTGTTCCTCTGGAACTTGTACTTTCTCCTTGGTGGGTTACATCAAAGATTTTTCGGTATATCAAGTGATTCCACAGCACTTGACGTTGCCATTCACTAGCTGAGGATTGAAGAGTCGTTACAAGAGAGTCTAGGGCACAAGGATTTTCGGGATTCGTCTCACGCCTTGACATCTGTCTCCGCGAAGCTTCTATCTAAAGTTCCACCGCCTTGCTTTGTTTGGTTTGTTTTAAGAGAGTTTGGGGCATAAGGATTTTCGAGTTCATCTCACGCCTTATCATCCAGCTTCGCGAGCCATCAGAGTTCTAGGATTATCAGTCTACCAACCTTAGAGCGTCGATTCCTTGGGAGGATCACATCAAGTGGCTTTTAAACTCTCCACATCTATCTCAAACACTTATAATTAGTTAGTTGCATTGGATTAAGACACATTTTAACCTAGTAACACTAACAAAGCTGTTTACTGCTTCTAAGCAATGTTTTCTTGGTTTTAGCCTGTTTTGGGACAAATTGGGTATAAGTGGCTTTTAAACTCTCCACATCAATATCAAACTCTTATAATTAGTTAGTTGCATTGGATTAAGACACATTTTAACCCCATAAACACTAACATAGCTGTTTACAGCTTCTAAGCAATGTTTTCTTGGTTTTAGCCTGTTTTGGGATAGAATGGGTATATGTGGCTTTTAAACTCTCCACATCTATCTCAAACTCTTATACTTAGTTAGTTGCATTGGATTAAGACACATTTTAACCCCATAAACACTAACATAGCTGTTTACAGCTACTAAGCAATGTTTTTCTTGCTGTTAGCCTGTTTTGGGACAAAATGGGTATAAGTGGTTTTTAAACACTCCACATCTATCTCAATCTCTTTTGGTGCTTTAATGGCTGAAACACAATGGACCTTATGGAAAATTAGTTTCTCCAAAGGTTTAACAACAAAACTCCTTGTAGAATCACTTAAACAAGTGTTCTTCAAGAGATTAAGGCTTTAGATCCACGAAGATAACATATAGAAGATGTTTTTCGTGGTCCCAAGCAAAGAAGAAACAACAAAAGCCTTTGGAACAGCCTATTGTCCAACGGTTAAAAGAATGCATCTTGGACCAACTTGAATCTATTTGACCAAGCGGGCTCTACATGCTAAAATAAAGTCTCTCTCTTCCTCAAACTCGAACCTGGACACACCATATGACCAGAAACAAAGCTTTCTCAACCTTGAGAAGAAGAAGAAGCGATTTAGTAATTAAGCCTTTAAAGGAAATTTAACAAAAGCAAAATTAAACATTTAGAGGAAAATTAACTAAATCCTAAGAGAACTAAATCCTAAGAATTTCGTGGCTCATACAAGCACACAAGAACCGTGAATCCTCACCATGAACAACACAATTTGCTCAATGGTTCATCACTTCCCACACATCCCAAAATAAACAAAGCTATTACCAAATCGGTGAAGCTTAAGGATGGGGCTTGTAAAATCGATTTCTTTCCACACACTTGGTCTACAAATTCTAACAAGACAAGAGACCAAGCTTACTCAACAATGAGCTGCTAGAGAATCGATTTAATCAACAAAAGCAAAATTAAAGCTTTAAAGAAACTAAGCTAAGCGATTTAACACCTAAGCAAAGTCTAAAACTTTAACTAAGCTAACTCCTAAGAAAACGACTTTGAGAATGAGTTTAAAACACAACAGAACCTGCTCTGATACCATGTTGGGATTTATGAGACAAAGCTCACAAGAGAGGGTAGACAAACACTTGGTGAATGAATCCCCCTTTACCCACAACAAACTAACTCATTCTCAAGGGGGAGGAGAGAACATCAACTTGTGATGAACTCCCCATAAACAAGCTAGATAGAACCCAAATACTAGAGAGTAAGCGGATCCTAACTAGGAGAAGCACTAGTTTGAGACTTATCCTCTTCTAGTATCACAACACTTAGAGTTTGTGTACTTAGGAGAAGGAGGATTAAGAATCAGTAATCTAGGCTAAGTAAAGCAGTAAATAAGAAGAGTTTAGGTGGATTTGAGAAGAGAATAGGCTGCCTTAAAGGCAGCCCCTAACCGCTAATCCTAAACTCTCTACATTGTTAATATGAAACAAGAACACAAGTATAGAGAGGAAATCGGTTTCTCTTCTATTGAATAATAATGTGATATATTTTACATATGAGAGATTACATCTTAATATAGGAGAAACAAGGTCATATGACCGTTAGACACAAAGAGAGAAGGGGAAGGTATGAAAGTGACTTGTAGCCGTTTGTCTCGAGTAGAGGAAGAAGAGAGCGACTTCTCTCTTCCTTCACCTAACCAAAAGCACACGTGAGTCTCCCTTCCTTCCTTTTCCTTCTTCCTTCCTTTTCCTTCTTCTTCATGGGCCTCTCTCTCTTGTAAGGCCTCGTTTTCCTTCTCCTAAGCCACTCAAACTCGGCCTTTCCATCACATGAACCGAGAGCACAGGCCTAAGGGCCGAGACCGTACGGACGGGCCTTCTCTTCATTGTACGGACGGGCCTTCTCTTCATCGTACGGACGGGCCTGTACGGACGGGCCTGTACGGACGGGCCTGTACGGACGGGCCTGTACGGACGGGCCTTCTCTTCAATGTGTTCACGGCCTAACTGGCCGCTCACCGGACATGGGTCCGTTCACGGACACGGTACATGGCCTTACCCGGCCTTTACATGGCCTTTCCGGCCTTTCTTCTCTTCTTCCACGGCTCGGCCTTACCGGCCTCTCCTCTCTCTTCTCCTTCATATATACTAATACATAGCTGTTTACAGCTTCTAAGCAATGTTTTCTTGGTTTTAGCCTGTTTTGGGATAGAATGGGTATATGTGGCTTTTAAACTCTCCACATCTATCTCAAACTCTTATACTTAGTTAGTTGCATTGGATTAAGACACATTTTAACCCCATAAACACTAACATAGCTGTTTACAGCTACTAAGCAATGTTTTCTTGCTGTTAGCCTGTTTTGGGACAAAATGGGTATAAGTGGTTTTTAAACACTCCACATCTATCTCAAACTCTTATAATTAGTTAGTTGCAATGGATTAAGATACATTTTAACCCCAGAAACACTAACATAGCTGTTTACAGCTTAGTAGCTGTAAACATCTATCTCAAACTCTTATAATTAGTTAGTTCCATTGGATTAAGACACATTTTAACCCTATAAACACTAACATAGCTGTTTACAGCTTCTAAGCAATGTTTTCTTGGTTTTAGCCTGTTTTGGGACAAAATGAGTATAAGTGGCTTTTAAGCTCTCCACATCTATCACAAACTCTTATACTTAGTTAGTTGCATTGGATTAAGACACATTTTAACCCTTGAAACACTAACAAAGCTGTTTAGTGCTTCTAAGCAATGTTTTCTTGGTTTTAGCCTGTTTTGGGACAAAATGGGTATAAGTGGCTTTTAAACTCTCCACATCTATCTCAAAGTCTTATAATTAGTTAGTTGCATTGGATTAAGACACATTTTAACCCCATAAACACTAACATAACATTTTACAGCTTCTAAACAATGTTTTCTTGGTGTTAGCCTGTTTTGGGACAAAATGGGTATAAGTGGCTTTTAAACTCTCCACATCTATCTCAAAGTCTTATAACTAGTTAGTTGCATTGGCTTAAGACACATTTTAACCCCATAAACACTAACATCGCTGTTTAGTGCTTCTAAGCAAAGTTTTCCGTGTTTTAGCCTGTTTTGGGACAAAATGGGTATAAGTGGCTTTTAAACTCTCCACATCTATCTCAAAGTCTTATAATTAGTTAGTTGCATTGGATTAAGACACATTTTAACCCCATAAATACTAACATAGCTGTTTACAGCTACTAAGCAATGTTTTCTTGCTGTTAGCCTGTTTTGGGACAAAATGTGTATAAGTGGCTTTAAATTCTCCACATCTATCTCAAACTCTTCTAATTAGTTAGTTGCATTGGATTAAGACACATTTTAACCCCATAAACACTAACATAGCTGTTTACAGCTTGTAAGCAATATTTTCTTGGTTTTAGCCTATTTTGGGACAAAATGGGTATAAGTGGCTTTTAAACTCTCCACATCTATCTCAAACTCTTATAACTAGTCAGTTGCATTGGATTAAGACATATTTTAACCCTAGAAACACTAACATAACTGTTTACAGCTTCTAAGCAATGTTTTCTTGGTTTTAGTCTGTTTTGGGACAAAATGGGTGTAAGTGGCTTTTAAACTATCCACATCTATCTCAAACTCTTATAATTAGTTAGTTCCATTGGATTAAGACACATTTTAACCCCATAAACACTAACATAGCTGTTTACAGCTTCTAAGCAATATTTTCTTGGTTTTAGCCTGTTTTGGGACAAAATGAGTATAAGTGGCTTTTAAACTCTCCACATCTATCTCAAAACTCTTACACTTAGTTAGTTGCATTGGATTAAGACACATTTTAACCCCATAAACACTAACATAACTGTTTACAACTTCTAAGCAATGTTTTCTTGGTTTTAGCCTGTTTTGGGACAAAATGGGTATAAGTGGCTTTTAAACTCTCCACATCTATCTCAAACACTTATAATTAGTTAGTTGCATTGGATTAAGACACATTTTAACCCTAGTAACACTAACAAAGCTGTTTACTGCTTCTAAGCAATGTTTTCTTGGTTTTAGCCTGTTTTGGGACAAAATGGGTATAAGTGGCTTTTAAAACTCTCCACATCAATCTCAAACTCTTATAATTAGTTAGTTGCATTGGATTAAGACACATTTTAACCCCATAACCACTAACATAGCTGTTTACAGCTTCTAAGCAATGTTTTCTTGGTTTTAGCCTGTTTTGGGATAGAATGGGTATAAGTGGCTTTTAAACTCTCCACATCTATCTCAAACTCTTATACTTAGTTAGTTCCATTGGATTAAGACACATTTTAACCCCATAAACACTAACATAGCTGTTTACAGCTTCTAAGCAATGTTTTCTTGGTTTTAGCCTGTTTTGGGACAAAATGGGTATAAGTGACTTTTAAACACTCCACATCTATCACAAACTCTTATACTTAGTTAGTTGCATTGGATTAAGACACATTTTACCCCCAGAAACACTAACAAAGCTGTTTAGTGCTTCTAAGCAATGTTTTCTTGGTTTTAGCCTGTTTTGGGACAAAATGGGTATAACTGGCTTTTAGACTCTCCACATCTATCTCAAACTCTTATAATTAGACAGTTGCATTGGATTAAGACACATTTTAATCCCATAAACACTAACATAGCTGTTTACAGCTACTAAGCAATGTTTTCTTGCTGTTAGCCTGTTTGTGGGACAAAATGGGTATAAGTGGCTTTTAGACTCTCCACATCTATCTCAAACTCTTATACTTAGTTAGTTGCATTGGATTAAGACACATTTTAACCCCATAAACACTAACATAACTGTTTACAACTTCTAAGCAATGTTTTCTTGGTTTTAGCCTGTTTTGGGACAAAATGGGTATAAGTGGCTTTTAAACTC
>NC_141888.1:43885170-43932985 GCF_030686135.1 Camelina sativa
GAAACTGAAACCAAAAATCAATGGAACAGATTCTAAACAAGAGATTGTTAGAGATTAGAGTATAGAGAATATTACTGAAATTAAATAGAGAATTTAGAGAATTAATAAGAGTATATATGGAGAATAGAAAGTGAGAGTATAAGGGAGAGTATTGGCGGTAGTATAAGATGAATGGAGAGTAGAATAGAGAATCTGCTCAAGAGTTCTTATGGACAGAGTTTAACTCTGTTTTCTTGAGTTGAAAGAAGCTTTGACAGCCAAGAACATCCAAGAAGACAATCTCTTTTGGTGCTTTAATGGCTGAAACACAATGGACCTTATGGAAAATTAGTTTCTCCAAAGGTTTAACAACAAAACTCCTTGTAGAATCACTTAAACAAGTGTTCTTCAAGAGATTAAGGCTTTAGATCCACGAAGATAACATATAGAAGATGTTTTTCGTGGTCCCAAGCAAAGAAGAAACAACAAAAGCCTTTGGAACAGCCTATTGTCCAACGGTTAAAAGAATGCATCTTGGACCAACTTGAATCTATTTGACCAAGCGGGCTCTACATGCTAAAATAAAGTCTCTCTCTTCCTCAAACTCGAACCTGGACACACCATATGACCAGAAACAAAGCTTTCTCAACCTTGAGAAGAAGAAGAAGCGATTTAGTAATTAAGCCTTTAAAGGAAATTTAACAAAAGCAAAATTAAACATTTAGAGGAAAATTAACTAAATCCTAAGAGAACTAAATCCTAAGAATTTCGTGGCTCATACAAGCACACAAGAACCGTGAATCCTCACCATGAACAACACAATTTGCTCAATGGTTCATCACTTCCCACACATCCCAAAATAAACAAAGCTATTACCAAATCGGTGAAGCTTAAGGATGGGGCTTGTAAAATCGATTTCTTTCCACACACTTGGTCTACAAATTCTAACAAGACAAGAGACCAAGCTTACTCAACAATGAGCTGCTAGAGAATCGATTTAATCAACAAAAGCAAAATTAAAGCTTTAAAGAAACTAAGCTAAGCGATTTAACACCTAAGCAAAGTCTAAAACTTTAACTAAGCTAACTCCTAAGAAAACGACTTTGAGAATGAGTTTAAAACACAACAGAACCTGCTCTGATACCATGTTGGGATTTATGAGACAAAGCTCACAAGAGAGGGTAGACAAACACTTGGTGAATGAATCCCCCTTTACCCACAACAAACTAACTCATTCTCAAGGGGGAGGAGAGAACATCAACTTGTGATGAACTCCCCATAAACAAGCTAGATAGAACCCAAATACTAGAGAGTAAGCGGATCCTAACTAGGAGAAGCACTAGTTTGAGACTTATCCTCTTCTAGTATCACAACACTTAGAGTTTGTGTACTTAGGAGAAGGAGGATTAAGAATCAGTAATCTAGGCTAAGTAAAGCAGTAAATAAGAAGAGTTTAGGTGGATTTGAGAAGAGAATAGGCTGCCTTAAAGGCAGCCCCTAACCGCTAATCCTAAACTCTCTACATTGTTAATATGAAACAAGAACACAAGTATAGAGAGGAAATCGGTTTCTCTTCTATTGAATAATAATGTGATATATTTTACATATGAGAGATTACATCTTAATATAGGAGAAACAAGGTCATATGACCGTTAGACACAAAGAGAGAAGGGGAAGGTATGAAAGTGACTTGTAGCCGTTTGTCTCGAGTAGAGGAAGAAGAGAGCGACTTCTCTCTTCCTTCACCTAACCAAAAGCACACGTGAGTCTCCCTTCCTTCCTTTTCCTTCTTCCTTCCTTTTCCTTCTTCTTCATGGGCCTCTCTCTCTTGTAAGGCCTCGTTTTCCTTCTCCTAAGCCACTCAAACTCGGCCTTTCCATCACATGAACCGAGAGCACAGGCCTAAGGGCCGAGACCGTACGGACGGGCCTTCTCTTCATTGTACGGACGGGCCTTCTCTTCATCGTACGGACGGGCCTGTACGGACGGGCCTGTACGGACGGGCCTGTACGGACGGGCCTTCTCTTCAATGTGTTCACGGCCTAACTGGCCGCTCACCGGACATGGGTCCGTTCACGGACACGGTACATGGCCTTACCGGCCTTTACATGGCCTTTCCGGCCTTTCTTCTCTTCTTCCACGGCTCGGCCTTACCGGCCTCTCCTCTCTCTTCTCCTTCATATATACTAATACATAGCTGTTTACAGCTTCTAAGCAATGTTTTCTTGGTTTTAGCCTGTTTTGGGATAGAATGGGTATATGTGGCTTTTAAACTCTCCACATCTATCTCAAACTCTTATACTTAGTTAGTTGCATTGGATTAAGACACATTTTAACCCCATAAACACTAACATAGCTGTTTACAGCTACTAAGCAATGTTTTCTTGCTGTTAGCCTGTTTTGGGACAAAATGGGTATAAGTGGTTTTTAAACACTCCACATCTATCTCAAACTCTTATAATTAGTTAGTTGCAATGGATTAAGATACATTTTAACCCCAGAAACACTAACATAGCTGTTTACAGCTTAGTAGCTGTAAACATCTATCTCAAACTCTTATAATTAGTTAGTTCCATTGGATTAAGACACATTTTAACCCTGTAAACACTAACATAGCTGTTTACAGCTTCTAAGCAATGTTTTCTTGGTTTTAGCCTGTTTTGGGACAAAATGAGTATAAGTGGCTTTTAAGCTCTCCACATCTATCACAAACTCTTATACTTAGTTAGTTGCATTGGATTAAGACACATTTTAACCCTTGAAACACTAACAAAGCTGTTTAGTGCTTCTAAGCAATGTTTTCTTGGTTTTAGCCTGTTTTGGGACAAAATGGGTATAAGTGGCTTTTAAACTCTCCACATCTATCTCAAAGTCTTATAATTAGTTAGTTGCATTGGATTAAGACACATTTTAACCCCATAAACACTAACATAACATTTTACAGCTTCTAAACAATGTTTTCTTGGTGTTAGCCTGTTTTGGGACAAAATGGGTATAAGTGGCTTTTAAACTCTCCACATCTATCTCAAAGTCTTATAACTAGTTAGTTGCATTGGCTTAAGACACATTTTAACCCCATAAACACTAACATCGCTGTTTAGTGCTTCTAAGCAAAGTTTTCCGTGTTTTAGCCTGTTTTGGGACAAAATGGGTATAAGTGGCTTTTAAACTCTCCACATCTATCTCAAAGTCTTATAATTAGTTAGTTGCATTGGATTAAGACACATTTTAACCCCATAAATACTAACATAGCTGTTTACAGCTACTAAGCAATGTTTTCTTGCTGTTAGCCTGTTTTGGGACAAAATGTGTATAAGTGGCTTTAAATTCTCCACATCTATCTCAAACTCTTCTAATTAGTTAGTTGCATTGGATTAAGACACATTTTAACCCCATAAACACTAACATAGCTGTTTACAGCTTGTAAGCAATATTTTCTTGGTTTTAGCCTATTTTGGGACAAAATGGGTATAAGTGGCTTTTAAACTCTCCACATCTATCTCAAACTCTTATAACTAGTCAGTTGCATTGGATTAAGACATATTTTAACCCTAGAAACACTAACATAACTGTTTACAGCTTCTAAGCAATATTTTCTTGGTTTTAGCCTGTTTTGGGACAAAATGAGTATAAGTGGCTTTTAAACTCTCCACATCTATCTCAAACTCTTACACTTAGTTAGTTGCATTGGATTAAGACACATTTTAACCCCATAAACACTAACATAACTGTTTACAACTTCTAAGCAATGTTTTCTTGGTTTTAGCCTGTTTTGGGACAAAATGGGTATAAGTGGCTTTTAAACTCTCCACATCTATCTCAAACACTTATAATTAGTTAGTTGCATTGGATTAAGACACATTTTAACCCTAGTAACACTAACAAAGCTGTTTACTGCTTCTAAGCAATGTTTTCTTGGTTTTAGCCTGTTTTGGGACAAAATGGGTATAAGTGGCTTTTAAACTCTCCACATCAATCTCAAACTCTTATAATTAGTTAGTTGCATTGGATTAAGACACATTTTAACCCCATAACCACTAACATAGCTGTTTACAGCTTCTAAGCAATGTTTTCTTGGTTTTAGCCTGTTTTGGGATAGAATGGGTATAAGTGGCTTTTAAACTCTCCACATCTATCTCAAACTCTTATACTTAGTTAGTTCCATTGGATTAAGACACATTTTAACCCCATAAACACTAACATAGCTGTTTACAGCTTCTAAGCAATGTTTTCTTGGTTTTAGCCTGTTTTGGGACAAAATGGGTATAAGTGACTTTTAAACACTCCACATCTATCACAAACTCTTATACTTAGTTAGTTGCATTGGATTAAGACACATTTTACCCCCAGAAACACTAACAAAGCTGTTTAGTGCTTCTAAGCAATGTTTTCTTGGTTTTAGCCTGTTTTGGGACAAAATGGGTATAACTGGCTTTTAGACTCTCCACATCTATCTCAAACTCTTATAATTAGACAGTTGCATTGGATTAAGACACATTTTAATCCCATAAACACTAACATAGCTGTTTACAGCTACTAAGCAATGTTTTCTTGCTGTTAGCCTGTTTGTGGGACAAAATGGGTATAAGTGGCTTTTAGACTCTCCACATCTATCTCAAACTCTTATACTTAGTTAGTTGCATTGGATTAAGACACATTTTAACCCCATAAACACTAACATAACTGTTTACAACTTCTAAGCAATGTTTTCTTGGTTTTAGCCTGTTTTGGGACAAAATGGGTATAAGTGGCTTTTAAACTCTCCACATCTATCTCAAACACTTATAATTAGTTAGTTGCATTGGATTAAGACACATTTTAACCCTAGTAACACTAACAAAGCTGTTTACTGCTTCTAAGCAATGTTTTCTTGGTTTTAGCCTGTTTTGGGACAAATTGGGTATAAGTGGCTTTTAAACTCTCCACATCAATATCAAACTCTTATAATTAGTTAGTTGCATTGGATTAAGACACATTTTAACCCCATAAACACTAACATAGCTGTTTACAGCTTCTAAGCAATGTTTTCTTGGTTTTAGCCTGTTTTGGGATAGAATGGGTATAAGTGGCTTTTAAACTCTCCACATCTATCTCAAACTCTTATACTTAGTTAGTTGCATTGGATTAAGACACATTTTAACCCCATAAACACGAACATAGCTGTTTACAGCTACTAAGAAATGTTTTCTTGCTGTTAGCCTGTTTTGCGACAAAATGGGTATAAGTGGTTTTTAAACACTCCACATCAATCTCAAACTCTTATAATTAGTTAGTTGCATTGGATTAAGACACATTTTAACCCCATAACCACTAACATAGCTGTTTACAGCTTCTAAGCAATGTTTTCTTGGTTTTAGCCTGTTTTGGGACAAAATGGGTATAAGTGGCTTTTAAACTCTCCACATCTAACTCAAACACTTATAATTAGTTAGTTGCATTGGATTAAGACACATTTTAACCCTAGTAACACTAACAAAGCTGTTTACTGCTTCTAAGCAATGTTTTCTTGGTTTTAGCCTGTGTTGGGACAAATTGGGTATAAGTGGCTTTTAAACTCTCCACATCAATCTCAAACTCTTATAATTAGTTAGTTGCATTGGATTAAGACACATTTTAACCCCATAAACACTAACATAGCTGTTTACAGCTTCTAAGCAATGTTTTCTTGGTTTTAGCCTGTTTTGGGATAGATTGGGTATAAGTGGCTTTTAAACTCTCCACATTAATCTCAAACTCTTATAGTTAGTTAGTTGCATTGGATTAAGACACATTTTAACCCTAGAAACACTAACATAACTGTTTACAGCTTCTAAGCAATGTTTTCTTGGTGTTAGCCTGTTTTGGGACAAAATGGGTATAAGTGGCTTTTAAACTCTCCACATATATCTCAAAGTCTTATAATTAGTTAGTTGCATTGGCTTAAGACACATTTTAACCCCATAAAAACTAACATAGTTGTTTAGTGCTTCTAATCAAAATTTTCTTGGTTTTAGCCTGTTTTGGGACAAAATGGGTATAAGTGGCTTTTAAACTCTCGACATCAATCTCAAAGTCTTATAATTAGTTAGTTGCATTGGATTAAGACACATTTTAACCCCATAAACACTAACATAGCTGTTTACAGCTTCTAAGCAATGTTTTCTTGGTTTTAGCCTGTTTTGGGACAAAATGGGTATAAGTGGCTTTTAAACTCTCCACATCTATCTCAAACACTTATAATTAGGTAGTTGCATTGGATTAAGACACATTTTAACCCTAGTAACACTAACAAAGCTGTTTACTGCTTCTAAGCAATGTTTTCTTGGTTTTAGCCTGTTTTGGGACAAATTGGGTATAAGTGGCTTTTAAACTCTCCACATCCATATCAAACTCTTATAATTAGTTAGTTGCATTGGATTAAGACACATTTTAACCCCATAAACACTAACAAAGCTGTTTAGTGCTTTTAAGCAATGTCTTCTTGGATTTAGCCTGTTTTGGGACAAAATGGGTATAAGTGGCTTTTAAACTCTCCACATCTATCTCAAACTCTTATAATTAGTTAGTTGCATTGCCTTAAGACAAATTTTAACCCCATAAACACTAACATAGCTGTTTACAGCTTCTAAGCAATGTTTTCTTGGTGTTAGCCTGTTTTGGGACAAAATGGGTATAAGTGGCTTTTAAACTCTCCACATCTATGTCAAAGTCTTATAATTAGTTAGTTGCATTGGATTAAGACACATTTTAACCCCATAAACACTAACATAGCTGCTTACAGCTTCTAAGCAATGTTTTCTTGGTTTTAGCCTATTTTGGGACAAAATGGGTATAAGTGGCTTTTAAACTCTCCACATCTATCTCAAACTCTTATAACTAGTCAGTTGCATTGGATTAAGACACATTTTAACCCTAGAAACACTAACATAACTGTTTACAGCTTCTAAGCAATGTTTTCTTGGTTTTAGCCTGTTTTGGGACAAAATGGGTATAAGTGGCTTTTAAACTCTCCACATCTATCTCAAACTCTTATAATTAGTTAGTTGCATTGGATTAAGACACATTTTAATCCCATAAACACTAACATAGCTGTTTACAGCTACTAAGCAATGTTTTCTTGCTGTTAGCCTGTTTGTGGGACAAAATGGGTATAAGTGGCTTTTAGACTCTCCACATCTATCTCAAACTCTTATACTTAGTTAGTTGCATTGGATTAAGACACATTTTAACCCCATAAACACTAACATAACTGTTTACAACTTCTAAGCAATGTTTTCTTGGTTTTAGCCTGTTTTGGGACAAAATGGGTATAAGTGGCTTTTAAACTCTCCACATCTATCTCAAACACTTATAATTAGTTAGTTGCATTGGATTAAGACACATTTTAACCCTAGTAACACTAACAAAGCTGTTTACTGCTTCTAAGCAATGTTTTCTTGGTTTTAGCCTGTTTTGGGACAAATTGGGTATAAGTGGCTTTTAAACTCTCCACATCAATATCAAACTCTTATAATTAGTTAGTTGCATTGGATTAAGACACATTTTAACCCCATAAACACTAACATAGCTGTTTACAGCTTCTAAGCAATGTTTTCTTGGTTTTAGCCTGTTTTGGGATAGAATGGGTATAAGTGGCTTTTAAACTCTCCACATCTATCTCAAACTCTTATACTTAGTTAGTTGCATTGGATTAAGACACATTTTAACCCCATAAACACGAACATAGCTGTTTACAGCTACTAAGAAATGTTTTCTTGCTGTTAGCCTGTTTTGCGACAAAATGGGTATAAGTGGTTTTTAAACACTCCACATCAATCTCAAACTCTTATAATTAGTTAGTTGCATTGGATTAAGACACATTTTAACCCCATAACCACTAACATAGCTGTTTACAGCTTCTAAGCAATGTTTTCTTGGTTTTAGCCTGTTTTGGGACAAAATGGGTATAAGTGGCTTTTAAACTCTCCACATCTAACTCAAACACTTATAATTAGTTAGTTGCATTGGATTAAGACACATTTTAACCCTAGTAACACTAACAAAGCTGTTTACTGCTTCTAAGCAATGTTTTCTTGGTTTTAGCCTGTGTTGGGACAAATTGGGTATAAGTGGCTTTTAAACTCTCCACATCAATCTCAAACTCTTATAATTAGTTAGTTGCATTGGATTAAGACACATTTTAACCCCATAAACACTAACATAGCTGTTTACAGCTTCTAAGCAATGTTTTCTTGGTTTTAGCCTGTTTTGGGATAGATTGGGTATAAGTGGCTTTTAAACTCTCCACATTAATCTCAAACTCTTATAGTTAGTTAGTTGCATTGGATTAAGACACATTTTAACCCTAGAAACACTAACATAACTGTTTACAGCTTCTAAGCAATGTTTTCTTGGTGTTAGCCTGTTTTGGGACAAAATGGGTATAAGTGGCTTTTAAACTCTCCACATATATCTCAAAGTCTTATAATTAGTTAGTTGCATTGGCTTAAGACACATTTTAACCCCATAAAAACTAACATAGTTGTTTAGTGCTTCTAATCAAAATTTTCTTGGTTTTAGCCTGTTTTGGGACAAAATGGGTATAAGTGGCTTTTAAACTCTCGACATCAATCTCAAAGTCTTATAATTAGTTAGTTGCATTGGATTAAGACACATTTTAACCCCATAAACACTAACATAGCTGTTTACAGCTTCTAAGCAATGTTTTCTTGGTTTTAGCCTGTTTTGGGACAAAATGGGTATAAGTGGCTTTTAAACTCTCCACATCTATCTCAAACACTTATAATTAGGTAGTTGCATTGGATTAAGACACATTTTAACCCTAGTAACACTAACAAAGCTGTTTACTGCTTCTAAGCAATGTTTTCTTGGTTTTAGCCTGTTTTGGGACAAATTGGGTATAAGTGGCTTTTAAACTCTCCACATCAATATCAAACTCTTATAATTAGTTAGTTGCATTGGATTAAGACACATTTTAACCCCATAAACACTAACAAAGCTGTTTAGTGCTTTTAAGCAATGTCTTCTTGGATTTAGCCTGTTTTGGGACAAAATGGGTATAAGTGGCTTTTAAACTCTCCACATCTATCTCAAACTCTTATAATTAGTTAGTTGCATTGCCTTAAGACAAATTTTAACCCCATAAACACTAACATAGCTGTTTACAGCTTCTAAGCAATGTTTTCTTGGTGTTAGCCTGTTTTGGGACAAAATGGGTATAAGTGGCTTTTAAACTCTCCACATCTATCTCAAAGTCTTATAATTAGTTAGTTGCATTGGATTAAGACACATTTTAACCCCATAAACACTAACATAGCTGCTTACAGCTTCTAAGCAATGTTTTCTTGGTTTTAGCCTATTTTGGGACAAAATGGGTATAAGTGGCTTTTAAACTCTCCACATCTATCTCAAACTCTTATAACTAGTCAGTTGCATTGGATTAAGACACATTTTAACCCTAGAAACACTAACATAACTGTTTACAGCTTCTAAGCAATGTTTTCTTGGTTTTAGCCTGTTTTGGGACAAAATGGGTGTAAGTGGCTTTTAAACTATCCACATCTATCTCAAACTCTTATAATTAGTTAGTTCCATTGGATTAAGACACATTTTAACCTCATAAACACTAACATAGCTGTTTACAGCTTCTAAGCAATGTTTTCTTGGTTTTAGCCTGTTTTGGGACAAAATGGGTGTAAGTGGCTTTTAAACTCTCCACATCTATCTCAAACTCTTATAATTAGTTAGTTGCATTGGATTAAGACACATTTTAACCCTAGTAACACTAACAAAGCTGTTTACTGCTTCTAAGCAATGTTTTCTTGGTTTTAGCCTGTTTCGGGACAAATTGGGTATAAGTGGCTTTTAAACTCTCCACATCTATCTCAATCTCAAACTCTTATACTTAGTTAGTTGCATTGGATTAAGACACATTTTAACCCCATAAACACTAACATAACTGTTTACAGCTTCTAAGCAATGTTTTCTTGGTTTTAGCCTGTTTTGGGACAAAATGGGTATAAGTGGCTTTTAAACTCACCACATCTATCTCAAACACTTATAATTAGTTAGTTGCATTGGATTAAGACACATTTTAACCCTAGTAACACTAACAAAGCTGTTTACTGCTTCTAAGCAATGTTTTCTTGGTTTTAGCCTGTTTTGGGACAAATTGGGTATAAGTGGCTTTTAAACTCTCCACATCAATCTCAAACTCTTATAATTAGTTAGTTGCATTGGATTAAGACACATTTTAACCCCATAAACACTAACATAGCTGTTTACAGCTTCTAAGCAATGTTTTCTTGGTTTTAGCCTGTTTTGGGACAAAATGGGTATAAGTGGCTTTTAAACTCACCACATCTATCTCAAAGTCTTATAATTAGTTAGTTGCATTGTATTAAGAGACATTTTCACCCCATAAACACTAACATAGCTGTTTACAGCTACTAAGCAATGTTTTCTTGCTGTGAGCCTGTTTTGGGACAAAATATGTATAAGTGGCTTTTAAATTCTCCACATCTATCTTAAACTCTTATAATTAGTTAGTTGCATTGGATTAAGACACATTTTAACCCCATAAACACTAACATAACTGTTTACAGCTTCTAAGCAATGTTTTCTTGGTGTTAGCCTGTTTTGGGACAAAATGGGTATAAGTGGCTTTTAAACTCTCCACATCTATTTCAAAGTCTTATAATTAGTTAGTTGCATTGGATTAAGACACATTTTAACCCCAGAAACACTAACATAGCTGTTTACAACATCTAAGCAATGTTTTCTTGGTTTTAGCCTGTTTTGGGACAAAATGGGTATAAGTGGCTTTTAAACTCTCCACATCTATCTCAAACTCTTATAATTAGTTAGTTGCATTGGCTTAAGACACATTTTAACCCCATAAAAACTAACATAGTTGTTTAGTGCTTCTAATCAAAATTTTCTTGGTTTTAGCCTGTTTTGGGACAAAATGGGTATAAGTGGCTTTTAAACTCTCGACATCAATCTCAAAGTCTTATAATTAGTTAGTTGCATTGGATTAAGACACATTTTAACCCCATAAACACTAACATAGCTGTTTACAGCTTCTAAGCAATGTTTTCTTGGTTTTAGCCTGTTTTGGGACAAAATGGGTATAAGTGGCTTTTAAACTCTCCACATCTATCTCAAACACTTATAATTAGGTAGTTGCATTGGATTAAGACACATTTTAACCCTAGTAACACTAACAAAGCTGTTTACTGCTTCTAAGCAATGTTTTCTTGGTTTTAGCCTGTTTTGGGACAAATTGGGTATAAGTGGCTTTTAAACTCTCCACATCAATATCAAACTCTTATAATTAGTTAGTTGCATTGGATTAAGACACATTTTAACCCCATAAACACTAACAAAGCTGTTTAGTGCTTTTAAGCAATGTCTTCTTGGATTTAGCCTGTTTTGGGACAAAATGGGTATAAGTGGCTTTTAAACTCTCCACATCTATCTCAAACTCTTATAATTAGTTAGTTGCATTGCCTTAAGACAAATTTTAACCCCATAAACACTAACATAGCTGTTTACAGCTTCTAAGCAATGTTTTCTTGGTGTTAGCCTGTTTTGGGACAAAATGGGTATAAGTGGCTTTTAAACTCTCCACATCTATCTCAAAGTCTTATAATTAGTTAGTTGCATTGGATTAAGACACATTTTAACCCCATAAACACTAACATAGCTGCTTACAGCTTCTAAGCAATGTTTTCTTGGTTTTAGCCTATTTTGGGACAAAATGGGTATAAGTGGCTTTTAAACTCTCCACATCTATCTCAAACTCTTATAACTAGTCAGTTGCATTGGATTAAGACACATTTTAACCCTAGAAACACTAACATAACTGTTTACAGCTTCTAAGCAATGTTTTCTTGGTTTTAGCCTGTTTTGGGACAAAATGGGTATAAGTGGCTTTTAAACTCTCCACATCTATCTCAAACTCTTATAATTAGTTAGTTGCATTGGATTAAGACACATTTTAATCCCATAAACACTAACATAGCTGTTTACAGCTACTAAGCAATGTTTTCTTGCTGTTAGCCTGTTTGTGGGACAAAATGGGTATAAGTGGCTTTTAGACTCTCCACATCTATCTCAAACTCTTATACTTAGTTAGTTGCATTGGATTAAGACACATTTTAACCCCATAAACACTAACATAACTGTTTACAACTTCTAAGCAATGTTTTCTTGGTTTTAGCCTGTTTCGGGACAAATTGGGTATAAGTGGCTTTTAAACTCTCCACATCTATCTCAAACACTTATAATTAGTTAGTTGCATTGGATTAAGACACATTTTAACCCTAGTAACACTAACAAAGCTGTTTACTGCTTCTAAGCAATGTTTTCTTGGTTTTAGCCTGTTTTGGGACAAATTGGGTATAAGTGGCTTTTAAACTCTCCACATCAATATCAAACTCTTATAATTAGTTAGTTGCATTGGATTAAGACACATTTTAACCCCATAAACACTAACATAGCTGTTTACAGCTTCTAAGCAATGTTTTCTTGGTTTTAGCCTGTTTTGGGATAGAATGGGTATAAGTGGCTTTTAAACTCTCCACATCTATCTCAAACTCTTATACTTAGTTAGTTGCATTGGATTAAGACACATTTTAACCCCATAAACACGAACATAGCTGTTTACAGCTACTAAGAAATGTTTTCTTGCTGTTAGCCTGTTTTGCGACAAAATGGGTATAAGTGGTTTTTAAACACTCCACATCAATCTCAAACTCTTATAATTAGTTAGTTGCATTGGATTAAGACACATTTTAACCCCATAACCACTAACATAGCTGTTTACAGCTTCTAAGCAATGTTTTCTTGGTTTTAGCCTGTTTTGGGACAAAATGGGTATAAGTGGCTTTTAAACTCTCCACATCTAACTCAAACACTTATAATTAGTTAGTTGCATTGGATTAAGACACATTTTAACCCTAGTAACACTAACAAAGCTGTTTACTGCTTCTAAGCAATGTTTTCTTGGTTTTAGCCTGTGTTGGGACAAATTGGGTATAAGTGGCTTTTAAACTCTCCACATCAATCTCAAACTCTTATAATTAGTTAGTTGCATTGGATTAAGACACATTTTAACCCCATAAACACTAACATAGCTGTTTACAGCTTCTAAGCAATGTTTTCTTGGTTTTAGCCTGTTTTGGGATAGATTGGGTATAAGTGGCTTTTAAACTCTCCACATTAATCTCAAACTCTTATAGTTAGTTAGTTGCATTGGATTAAGACACATTTTAACCCTAGAAACACTAACATAACTGTTTACAGCTTCTAAGCAATGTTTTCTTGGTGTTAGCCTGTTTTGGGACAAAATGGGTATAAGTGGCTTTTAAACTCTCCACATATATCTCAAAGTCTTATAATTAGTTAGTTGCATTGGCTTAAGACACATTTTAACCCCATAAAAACTAACATAGTTGTTTAGTGCTTCTAATCAAAATTTTCTTGGTTTTAGCCTGTTTTGGGACAAAATGGGTATAAGTGGCTTTTAAACTCTCGACATCAATCTCAAAGTCTTATAATTAGTTAGTTGCATTGGATTAAGACACATTTTAACCCCATAAACACTAACATAGCTGTTTACAGCTTCTAAGCAATGTTTTCTTGGTTTTAGCCTGTTTTGGGACAAAATGGGTATAAGTGGCTTTTAAACTCTCCACATCTATCTCAAACACTTATAATTAGGTAGTTGCATTGGATTAAGACACATTTTAACCCTAGTAACACTAACAAAGCTGTTTACTGCTTCTAAGCAATGTTTTCTTGGTTTTAGCCTGTTTTGGGACAAATTGGGTATAAGTGGCTTTTAAACTCTCCACATCAATATCAAACTCTTATAATTAGTTAGTTGCATTGGATTAAGACACATTTTAACCCCATAAACACTAACAAAGCTGTTTAGTGCTTTTAAGCAATGTCTTCTTGGATTTAGCCTGTTTTGGGACAAAATGGGTATAAGTGGCTTTTAAACTCTCCACATCTATCTCAAACTCTTATAATTAGTTAGTTGCATTGCCTTAAGACAAATTTTAACCCCATAAACACTAACATAGCTGTTTACAGCTTCTAAGCAATGTTTTCTTGGTGTTAGCCTGTTTTGGGACAAAATGGGTATAAGTGGCTTTTAAACTCTCCACATCTATCTCAAAGTCTTATAATTAGTTAGTTGCATTGGATTAAGACACATTTTAACCCCATAAACACTAACATAGCTGCTTACAGCTTCTAAGCAATGTTTTCTTGGTTTTAGCCTATTTTGGGACAAAATGGGTATAAGTGGCTTTTAAACTCTCCACATCTATCTCAAACTCTTATAACTAGTCAGTTGCATTGGATTAAGACACATTTTAACCCTAGAAACACTAACATAACTGTTTACAGCTTCTAAGCAATGTTTTCTTGGTTTTAGCCTGTTTTGGGACAAAATGGGTGTAAGTGGCTTTTAAACTATCCACATCTATCTCAAACTCTTATAATTAGTTAGTTCCATTGGATTAAGACACATTTTAACCTCATAAACACTAACATAGCTGTTTACAGCTTCTAAGCAATGTTTTCTTGGTTTTAGCCTGTTTTGGGACAAAATGGGTGTAAGTGGCTTTTAAACTCTCCACATCTATCTCAAACTCTTATAATTAGTTAGTTGCATTGGATTAAGACACATTTTAACCCTAGTAACACTAACAAAGCTGTTTACTGCTTCTAAGCAATGTTTTCTTGGTTTTAGCCTGTTTCGGGACAAATTGGGTATAAGTGGCTTTTAAACTCTCCACATCTATCTCAATCTCAAACTCTTATACTTAGTTAGTTGCATTGGATTAAGACACATTTTAACCCCATAAACACTAACATAACTGTTTACAGCTTCTAAGCAATGTTTTCTTGGTTTTAGCCTGTTTTGGGACAAAATGGGTATAAGTGGCTTTTAAACTCACCACATCTATCTCAAACACTTATAATTAGTTAGTTGCATTGGATTAAGACACATTTTAACCCTAGTAACACTAACAAAGCTGTTTACTGCTTCTAAGCAATGTTTTCTTGGTTTTAGCCTGTTTTGGGACAAATTGGGTATAAGTGGCTTTTAAACTCTCCACATCAATCTCAAACTCTTATAATTAGTTAGTTGCATTGGATTAAGACACATTTTAACCCCATAAACACTAACATAGCTGTTTACAGCTTCTAAGCAATGTTTTCTTGGTTTTAGCCTGTTTTGGGACAAAATGGGTATAAGTGGCTTTTAAACTCACCACATCTATCTCAAAGTCTTATAATTAGTTAGTTGCATTGTATTAAGAGACATTTTCACCCCATAAACACTAACATAGCTGTTTACAGCTACTAAGCAATGTTTTCTTGCTGTGAGCCTGTTTTGGGACAAAATATGTATAAGTGGCTTTTAAATTCTCCACATCTATCTTAAACTCTTATAATTAGTTAGTTGCATTGGATTAAGACACATTTTAACCCCATAAACACTAACATAACTGTTTACAGCTTCTAAGCAATGTTTTCTTGGTGTTAGCCTGTTTTGGGACAAAATGGGTATAAGTGGCTTTTAAACTCTCCACATCTATTTCAAAGTCTTATAATTAGTTAGTTGCATTGGATTAAGACACATTTTAACCCCATAAACACTAACATAGCTGTTTACAGCTTCTAAGCAATGTTTTCTTGCTGTGAGCCTGTTTTGGGACAAAATGTGTATAAGTGGCTTTTAAATTCTCCACATCTATCTCAAACTCTTATAATTAGTTAGTTGCATTGGATTAAGACACATTTTAACCCCATAAACACTAACATAGCTGTTTACAGCTTGTAAGCAATATTTTCTTGGTTTTAGCCTATTTTGGGACAAAATGGGTATAAGTGGCTTTTAAACTCTCCACATCTATCTCAAACTCTTATAACTAGTCAGTTGCATTGGATTAAGACACATTTTAACCCTAGAAACACTAACATAACTGTTTACAGCTTCTAAGCAATGTTTTCTTGGTTTTAGCCTGTTTTGGGACAAAATGGGTGTAAGTGGCTTTTAAACTATCCACATCTATCTCAAACTCTTATAATTAGTTAGTTCCATTGGATTAAGACACATTTTAACCCCATAAACACTAACATAGCTGTTTACAGCTTCTAAGCAATGTTTTCTTGGTTTTAGCCTGTTTTGGGACAAAATGAGTATAAGTGGCTTTTAAACTCTCCACATCTATCTCAAACTCTTATACTTAGTTAGTTGCATTGGATTAAGACACATTTTAACCCCATAAACACTAACATAACTGTTTACAACTTCTAAGCAATGTTTTCTTGGTTTTAGCCTGTTTTGGGACAAAATGGGTATAAGTGGCTTTTAAATTCTCCACATCTATCTTAAACTCTTATAATTAGTTAGTTGCATTGGATTAAGACACATTTTAACCCCATAAACACTAACATAACTGTTTACAGCTTCTAAGCAATGTTTTCTTGGTGTTAGCCTGTTTTGGGACAAAATGGGTAGAAGTGGCTTTTAAACTCTCCACATCTATCTCAAAGTCTTATAATTAGTTAGTTGCATTGGATTAAGACATATTTTAACCCCAGAAACACAAACATAGCTGTTTACTACTTCTAAGCAATGTTTTCTTGGTTTTAGCCTGTTTTGGGACAAATTGGGTATAAGTGGCTTTTAAACTCTCCACATCTATCTTAAACTCTTATAATTAGTTAGTTGCATTGGATTAAGACACATTTTAACCCCATAAACACAAACATAACTGTTTACAGCTTCTAAGCAATGTTTTCTTGGTGTTAGCCTGTTTTGGGACAAAATGGGTATAAGTGGCTTTTAAACTCTCCACATCTATCTCAAAGTCTTATAATTAGTTAGTTGCATTGGATTAAGACACATTTTTAACCTCAGAAACACTAACATAGCTGTTAACAGCTTCTAAGCAATGTTTTCTTGGTTTTAGCCTGTTTTGGTACAAAATGGGTATAAGTGGCTTTTAAACTCTCCACATCTATCTCAAACTCTTATAACTAGTCAGTTGCATTGGATTAAGACACATTTTAACCCCATAAACACTAACATAGCTGTTTACAGCTTCTAAGCAATGTTTTCTTGCTGTGAGCCTGTTTTGGGACAAAATGTGTATAAGTGGCTTTTAAATTCTCCACATCTATCTCAAACTCTTATAATTAGTTAGTTGCATTGGATTAAGACACATTTTAACCCCATAAACACTAACATAGCTGTTTACAGCTTGTAAGCAATATTTTCTTGGTTTTAGCCTATTTTGGGACAAAATGGGTATAAGTGGCTTTTAAACTCTCCACATCTATCTCAAACTCTTATAACTAGTCAGTTGCATTGGATTAAGACACATTTTAACCCTAGAAACACTAACATAACTGTTTACAGCTTCTAAGCAATGTTTTCTTGGTTTTAGCCTGTTTTGGGACAAAATGGGTGTAAGTGGCTTTTAAACTATCCACATCTATCTCAAACTCTTATAATTAGTTAGTTCCATTGGATTAAGACACATTTTAACCCCATAAACACTAACATAGCTGTTTACAGCTTCTAAGCAATGTTTTCTTGGTTTTAGCCTGTTTTGGGACAAAATGACTATAAGTGGCTTTTAAACTCTCCACATCTATCTCAATCTCAAACTCTTATACTTAGTTAGTTGCATTGGATTAAGACACATTTTAACCCCATAAACACTAACATAACTGTTTACAACTTCTAAGCAATGTTTTCTTGGTTTTACCCTGTCTTGGGACAAAATGGGTATAAGTGGCTTTTAAACTCTCCACATCTATCTCAAACACTTATAATTAGTTAGTTGCATTGGATTAAGACACATTTTAACCCTAGTAACACTAACAAAGCTGGTTACTGCTTCTAAGCAATGTTTTCTTGGTTTTAGCCTGTTTTGGGAAAAATTGGGTATAAGTGGCTTTTAAACTCTCCACATCAATCTCAAACTCTTATAATTAGTTAGTTGCATTGGATTAAGACACATTTTAACCCCATAAACACTAACATAGCTGTTTACAGCTTCTAAGCAATGTTTTCTTGGTTTTAGCCTGTTTTGGGACAAAATGGGTATAAGTGGCTTTTAAACTCACCACATCTATCTCAAAGTCTTATAATTAGTTAGTTGCATTGTATTAAGAGACATTTTAACCCCATAAACACTAACATAGCTGTTTACAGCTACTAAGCAATGTTTTCTTGCTGTGAGCCTGTTTTGGGACAAAATATGTATAAGTGGCTTTTAAATTCTCCACATCTATCTTATACTCTTATAATTAGTTAGTTGCATTGGATTAAGACACATTTTAACCCCATAAACACTAACATAACTGTTTACAGCTTCTAAGCAATGTTTTCTTGGTGTTAGCCTGTTTTGGGACAAAATGGGTATAAGTGGCTTTTAAACTCTCCACATCTATCTCAAAGTCTTATAATTAGTTAGTTGCATTGGATTAAGACACATTTTAACCCCATAAACACTAACATAGCTGTTTACAGCTTCTAAGCAATGTTTTCTTGGTTTTAGCCTGTTTTGGGACAAAATGAGTATAAGTGGCTTTTAAACTCTCCACATCTATCTCAAACTCTTATACTTAGTTAGTTGCATTGGATTAAGACACATTTTAACCCCATAAACACTAACATAACTGTTTACAGCTTCTAAGCAATGTTTTCTTGGTGTTAGCCTGTTTTGGGACAAAATGGGTATAAGTGGCTTTTAAACTCTCCACATCTATCTCAAAGTCTTATAATTAGTTAGTTGCATTGGATTAAGACATATTTTAACCCCAGAAACACTAACATAGCTGTTTACTACTTCTAAGCAATGTTTTCTTGGTTTTAGCCTGTTTTGGGACAAATTGGGTATAAGTGGCTTTTAAACTCTCCACATCTATCTTAAACTCTTATAATTAGTTAGTTGCATTGGATTAAGACACATTTTAACCCCATAAACACTAACATAACTGTTTACAGCTTCTAAGCAATGTTTTCTTGGTGTTAGCCTGTTTTGGGACAAAATGGGTATAAGTGGCTTTTAAACTCTCCACATCTATCTCAAAGTCTTATAATTAGTTAGTTGCATTGGATAAAGACACATTTTTAACCCCAGAAACACTAACATAGCTGTTAACAGCTTCTAAGCAATGTTTTCTTGGTTTTAGCCTGTTTTGGTACAAAATGGGTATAAGTGGCTTTTAAACTCTCCACATCTATCTCAAACTCTTATAACTAGTCAGTTGCATTGGATTAAGACACATTTTAACCCCATAAACACTAACATAGCTGTTTACAGCTTCTAAGCAATGTTTTCTTGCTGTGAGCCTGTTTTGGGACAAAATGTGTATAAGTGGCTTTTAAATTCTCCACATCTATCTCAAACTCTTATAATTAGTTAGTTGCATTGGATTAAGACACATTTTAACCCCATAAACACTAACATAGCTGTTTACAGCTTGTAAGCAATATTTTCTTGGTTTTAGCCTATTTTGGGACAAAATGGGTATAAGTGGCTTTTAAACTCTCCACATCTATCTCAAACTCTTATAACTAGTCAGTTGCATTGGATTAAGACACATTTTAACCCTAGAAACACTAACATAACTGTTTACAGCTTCTAAGCAATGTTTTCTTGGTTTTAGCCTGTTTTGGGACAAAATGGGTGTAAGTGGCTTTTAAACTATCCACATCTATCTCAAACTCTTATAATTAGTTAGTTCCATTGGATTAAGACACATTTTAACCCCATAAACACTAACATAGCTGTTTACAGCTTCTAAGCAATGTTTTCTTGGTTTTAGCCTGTTTTGGGACAAAATGAGTATAAGTGGCTTTTAAATTCTCCACATCTATCTCAATCTCAAACTCTTATACTTAGTTAGTTGCATTGGATTAAGACACATTTTAACCCCATAAACACTAACATAACTGTTTACAACTTCTAAGCAATGTTTTCTTGGTTTTAGCCTGTCTTGGGACAAAATGGGTATAAGTGTCTTTTAAACTCTCCACATCTATCTCAAACACTTATAATTAGTTAGTTGCATTGGATTAAGACACATTTTAACCCTAGTAACACTAACAAAGCTGTTTACTGCTTCTAAGCAATGTTTTCTTGGTTTTAGCCTGTTTTGGGACAAATTGGGTATAAGTGGCTTTTAAACTCTCCACATCAATCTCAAACTCTTATAATTAGTTAGTTGCATTGGATTAAGACACATTTTAACCCCATAAACACTAACATAGCTGTTTACAGCTTGTAAGCAATATTTTCTTGGTTTTAGCCTATTTTGGGACAAAATGGGTATAAGTGGCTTTTAAACTCTCCACATCTATCTCAAACTCTTATAACTAGTCAGTTGCATTGGATTAAGACACATTTTAACCCTAGAAACACTAACATAACTGTTTACAGCTTCTAAGCAATGTTTTCTTGGTTTTAGCCTGTTTTGGGACAAAATGGGTGTAAGTGGCTTTTAAACTATCCACATCTATCTCAAACTCTTATAATTAGTTAGTTCCATTGGATTAAGACACATTTTAACCCCATAAACACTAACATAGCTGTTTACAGCTTCTAAGCAATGTTTTCTTGGTTTTAGCCTGTTTTGGGACAAAATGACTATAAGTGGCTTTTAAACTCTCCACATCTATCTCAATCTCAAACTCTTATACTTAGTTAGTTGCATTGGATTAAGACACATTTTAACCCCATAAACACTAACATAACTGTTTACAACTTCTAAGCAATGTTTTCTTGGTTTTAGCCTGTCTTGGGACAAAATGGGTATAAGTGGCTTTTAAACTCTCCACATCTATCTCAAACACTTATAATTAGTTAGTTGCATTGGATTAAGACACATTTTAACCCCATAAACACTAACAAAGCTGGTTACTGCTTCTAAGCAATGTTTTCTTGGTTTTAGCCTGTTTTGGGAAAAATTGGGTATAAGTGGCTTTTAAACTCTCCACATCAATCTCAAACTCTTATAATTAGTTAGTTGCATTGGATTAAGACACATTTTAACCCCATAAACACTAACATAGCTGTTTACAGCTTCTAAGCAATGTTTTCTTGGTTTTAGCCTGTTTTGGGACAAAATGGGTATAAGTGGCTTTTAAACTCACCACATCTATCTCAAAGTCTTATAATTAGTTAGTTGCATTGTATTAAGAGACATTTTAACCCCATAAACACTAACATAGCTGTTTACAGCTACTAAGCAATGTTTTCTTGCTGTGAGCCTGTTTTGGGACAAAATATGTATAAGTGGCTTTTAAATTCTCCACATCTATCTTATACTCTTATAATTAGTTAGTTGCATTGGATTAAGACACATTTTAACCCCATAAACACTAACATAACTGTTTACAGCTTCTAAGCAATGTTTTCTTGGTGTTAGCCTGTTTTGGGACAAAATGGGTATAAGTGGCTTTTAAACTCTCCACATCTATCTCAAAGTCTTATAATTAGTTAGTTGCATTGGATTAAGACACATTTTAACCCCATAAACACTAACATAGCTGTTTACAGCTTCTAAGCAATGTTTTCTTGGTTTTAGCCTGTTTTGGGACAAAATGAGTATAAGTGGCTTTTAAACTCTCCACATCTATCTCAAACTCTTATACTTAGTTAGTTGCATTGGATTAAGACACATTTTAACCCCATAAACACTAACATAACTGTTTACAGCTTCTAAGCAATGTTTTCTTGGTGTTAGCCTGTTTTGGGACAAAATGGGTATAAGTGGCTTTTAAACTCTCCACATCTATCTCAAAGTCTTATAATTAGTTAGTTGCATTGGATTAAGACATATTTTAACCCCAGAAACACTAACATAGCTGTTTACTACTTCTAAGCAATGTTTTCTTGGTTTTAGCCTGTTTTGGGACAAATTGGGTATAAGTGGCTTTTAAACTCTCCACATCTATCTTAAACTCTTATAATTAGTTAGTTGCATTGGATTAAGACACATTTTAACCCCATAAACACTAACATAACTGTTTACAGCTTCTAAGCAATGTTTTCTTGGTGTTAGCCTGTTTTGGGACAAAATGGGTATAAGTGGCTTTTAAACTCTCCACATCTATCTCAAAGTCTTATAATTAGTTAGTTGCATTGGATAAAGACACATTTTTAACCCCAGAAACACTAACATAGCTGTTAACAGCTTCTAAGCAATGTTTTCTTGGTTTTAGCCTGTTTTGGTACAAAATGGGTATAAGTGGCTTTTAAACTCTCCACATCTATCTCAAACTCTTATAACTAGTCAGTTGCATTGGATTAAGACACATTTTAACCCCATAAACACTAACATAGCTGTTTACAGCTTCTAAGCAATGTTTTCTTGCTGTGAGCCTGTTTTGGGACAAAATGTGTATAAGTGGCTTTTAAATTCTCCACATCTATCTCAAACTCTTATAATTAGTTAGTTGCATTGGATTAAGACACATTTTAACCCCATAAACACTAACATAGCTGTTTACAGCTTGTAAGCAATATTTTCTTGGTTTAGCCTATTTTGGGACAAAATGGGTATAAGTGGCTTTTAAACTCTCCACATCTATCTCAAACTCTTATAACTAGTCAGTTGCATTGGATTAAGACACATTTTAACCCTAGAAACACTAACATAACTGTTTACAGCTTCTAAGCAATGTTTTCTTGGTTTTAGCCTGTTTTGGGACAAAATGGGTGTAAGTGGCTTTTAAACTATCCACATCTATCTCAAACTCTTATAATTAGTTAGTTCCATTGGATTAAGACACATTTTAACCCCATAAACACTAACATAGCTGTTTACAGCTTCTAAGCAATGTTTTCTTGGTTTTAGCCTGTTTTGGGACAAAATGAGTATAAGTGGCTTTTAAATTCTCCACATCTATCTCAATCTCAAACTCTTATACTTAGTTAGTTGCATTGGATTAAGACACATTTTAACCCCATAAACACTAACATAACTGTTTACAACTTCTAAGCAATGTTTTCTTGGTTTTAGCCTGTCTTGGGACAAAATGGGTATAAGTGTCTTTTAAACTCTCCACATCTATCTCAAACACTTATAATTAGTTAGTTGCATTGGATTAAGACACATTTTAACCCTAGTAACACTAACAAAGCTGTTTACTGCTTCTAAGCAATGTTTTCTTGGTTTTAGCCTGTTTTGGGACAAATTGGGTATAAGTGGCTTTTAAACTCTCCACATCAATCTCAAACTCTTATAATTAGTTAGTTGCATTGGATTAAGACACATTTTAACCCCATAAACACTAACATAGCTGTTTACAGCTTGTAAGCAATATTTTCTTGGTTTTAGCCTATTTTGGGACAAAATGGGTATAAGTGGCTTTTAAACTCTCCACATCTATCTCAAACTCTTATAACTAGTCAGTTGCATTGGATTAAGACACATTTTAACCCTAGAAACACTAACATAACTGTTTACAGCTTCTAAGCAATGTTTTCTTGGTTTTAGCCTGTTTTGGACAAAATGGGTGTAAGTGGCTTTTAAACTATCCACATCTATCTCAAACTCTTATAATTAGTTAGTTCCATTGGATTAAGACACATTTTAACCCCATAAACACTAACATAGCTGTTTACAGCTTCTAAGCAATGTTTTCTTGGTTTTAGCCTGTTTTGGGACAAAATGACTATAAGTGGCTTTTAAACTCTCCACATCTATCTCAATCTCAAACTCTTATACTTAGTTAGTTGCATTGGATTAAGACACATTTTAACCCCATAAACACTAACATAACTGTTTACAACTTCTAAGCAATGTTTTCTTGGTTTTAGCCTGTCTTGGGACAAAATGGGTATAAGTGGCTTTTAAACTCTCCACATCTATCTCAAACACTTATAATTAGTTAGTTGCATTGGATTAAGACACATTTTAACCCCATAAACACTAACAAAGCTGGTTACTGCTTCTAAGCAATGTTTTCTTGGTTTTAGCCTGTTTTGGGAAAAATTGGGTATAAGTGGCTTTTAAACTCTCCACATCAATCTCAAACTCTTATAATTAGTTAGTTGCATTGGATTAAGACACATTTTAACCCCATAAACACTAACATAGCTGTTTACAGCTTCTAAGCAATGTTTTCTTGGTTTTAGCCTGTTTTGGGACAAAATGGGTATAAGTGGCTTTTAAACTCACCACATCTATCTCAAAGTCTTATAATTAGTTAGTTGCATTGTATTAAGAGACATTTTAACCCCATAAACACTAACATAGCTGTTTACAGCTACTAAGCAATGTTTTCTTGCTGTGAGCCTGTTTTGGGACAAAATATGTATAAGTGGCTTTTAAATTCTCCACATCTATCTTATACTCTTATAATTAGTTAGTTGCATTGGATTAAGACACATTTTAACCCCATAAACACTAACATAACTGTTTACAGCTTCTAAGCAATGTTTTCTTGGTGTTAGCCTGTTTTGGGACAAAATGGGTATAAGTGGCTTTTAAACTCTCCACATCTATCTCAAAGTCTTATAATTAGTTAGTTGCATTGGATTAAGACACATTTTAACCCCATAAACACTAACATAGCTGTTTACAGCTTCTAAGCAATGTTTTCTTGGTTTTAGCCTGTTTTGGGACAAAATGAGTATAAGTGGCTTTTAAACTCTCCACATCTATCTCAAACTCTTATACTTAGTTAGTTGCATTGGATTAAGACACATTTTAACCCCATAAACACTAACATAACTGTTTACAGCTTCTAAGCAATGTTTTCTTGGTGTTAGCCTGTTTTGGGACAAAATGGGTATAAGTGGCTTTTAAACTCTCCACATCTATCTCAAAGTCTTATAATTAGTTAGTTGCATTGGATTAAGACATATTTTAACCCCAGAAACACTAACATAGCTGTTTACTACTTCTAAGCAATGTTTTCTTGGTTTTAGCCTGTTTTGGGACAAATTGGGTATAAGTGGCTTTTAAACTCTCCACATCTATCTTAAACTCTTATAATTAGTTAGTTGCATTGGATTAAGACACATTTTAACCCCATAAACACTAACATAACTGTTTACAGCTTCTAAGCAATGTTTTCTTGGTGTTAGCCTGTTTTGGGACAAAATGGGTATAAGTGGCTTTTAAACTCTCCACATCTATCTCAAAGTCTTATAATTAGTTAGTTGCATTGGATAAAGACACATTTTTAACCCCAGAAACACTAACATAGCTGTTAACAGCTTCTAAGCAATGTTTTCTTGGTTTTAGCCTGTTTTGGTACAAAATGGGTATAAGTGGCTTTTAAACTCTCCACATCTATCTCAAACTCTTATAACTAGTCAGTTGCATTGGATTAAGACACATTTTAACCCCATAAACACTAACATAGCTGTTTACAGCTTCTAAGCAATGTTTTCTTGCTGTGAGCCTGTTTTGGGACAAAATGTGTATAAGTGGCTTTTAAATTCTCCACATCTATCTCAAACTCTTATAATTAGTTAGTTGCATTGGATTAAGACACATTTTAACCCCATAAACACTAACATAGCTGTTTACAGCTTGTAAGCAATATTTTCTTGGTTTTAGCCTATTTTGGGACAAAATGGGTATAAGTGGCTTTTAAACTCTCCACATCTATCTCAAACTCTTATAACTAGTCAGTTGCATTGGATTAAGACACATTTTAACCCTAGAAACACTAACATAACTGTTTACAGCTTCTAAGCAATGTTTTCTTGGTTTTAGCCTGTTTTGGGACAAAATGGGTGTAAGTGGCTTTTAAACTATCCACATCTATCTCAAACTCTTATAATTAGTTAGTTCCATTGGATTAAGACACATTTTAACCCCATAAACACTAACATAGCTGTTTACAGCTTCTAAGCAATGTTTTCTTGGTTTTAGCCTGTTTTGGGACAAAATGAGTATAAGTGGCTTTTAAATTCTCCACATCTATCTCAATCTCAAACTCTTATACTTAGTTAGTTGCATTGGATTAAGACACATTTTAACCCCATAAACACTAACATAACTGTTTACAACTTCTAAGCAATGTTTTCTTGGTTTTAGCCTGTCTTGGGACAAAATGGGTATAAGTGTCTTTTAAACTCTCCACATCTATCTCAAACACTTATAATTAGTTAGTTGCATTGGATTAAGACACATTTTAACCCTAGTAACACTAACAAAGCTGTTTACTGCTTCTAAGCAATGTTTTCTTGGTTTTAGCCTGTTTTGGGACAAATTGGGTATAAGTGGCTTTTAAACTCTCCACATCAATCTCAAACTCTTATAATTAGTTAGTTGCATTGGATTAAGACACATTTTAACCCCATAAACACTAACATAGCTGTTTACAAGCTTGTAAGCAATATTTTCTTGGTTTAGCCTATTTTGGGACAAAATGGGTATAAGTGGCTTTTAAACTCTCCACATCTATCTCAAACTCTTATAACTAGTCAGTTGCATTGGATTAAGACACATTTTAACCCTAGAAACACTAACATAACTGTTTACAGCTTCTAAGCAATGTTTTCTTGGTTTTAGCCTGTTTTGGGACAAAATGGGTGTAAGTGGCTTTTAAACTATCCACATCTATCTCAAACTCTTATAATTAGTTAGTTCCATTGGATTAAGACACATTTTAACCCCATAAACACTAACATAGCTGTTTACAGCTTCTAAGCAATGTTTTCTTGGTTTTAGCCTGTTTTGGGACAAAATGACTATAAGTGGCTTTTAAACTCTCCACATCTATCTCAATCTCAAACTCTTATACTTAGTTAGTTGCATTGGATTAAGACACATTTTAACCCCATAAACACTAACATAACTGTTTACAACTTCTAAGCAATGTTTTCTTGGTTTTAGCCTGTCTTGGGACAAAATGGGTATAAGTGGCTTTTAAACTCTCCACATCTATCTCAAACACTTATAATTAGTTAGTTGCATTGGATTAAGACACATTTTAACCCTAGTAACACTAACAAAGCTGTTTACTGCTTCTAAGCAATGTTTTCTTGGTTTTAGCCTGTTTTGGGACAAATTGGGTATAAGTGGCTTTTAAACTCTCCACATCAATCTCAAACTCTTATAATTAGTTAGTTGCATTGGATTAAGACACATTTTAACCCCATAAACACTAACATAGCTGTTTACAGCTTCTAAGCAATGTTTTCTTGGTTTTAGCCTGTTTTGGGACAAAATGGGTATAAGTGGCTTTTAAACTCACCACATCTATCTCAAAGTCTTATAATTAGTTAGTTGCATTGTATTAAGAGACATTTTAACCCCATAAACACTAACATAGCTGTTTACAGCTACTAAGCAATGTTTTCTTGCTGTGAGCCTGTTTTGGGACAAAATATGTATAAGTGGCTTTTAAATTCTCCACATCTATCTTAAACTCTTATAATTAGTTAGTTGCATTGGATTAAGACACATTTTAACCCCATAAACACTAACATAACTGTTTACAGCTTCTAAGCAATGTTTTCTTGGTGTTAGCCTGTTTTGGGACAAAATGGGTATAAGTGGCTTTTAAACTCTCCACATCTATCTCAAAGTCTTATAATTAGTTAGTTGCATTGGATTAAGACACATTTTAACCCCATAAACACTAACATAGCTGTTTACAGCTTCTAAGCAATGTTTTCTTGGTTTTAGCCTGTTTTGGGACAAAATGAGTATAAGTGGCTTTTAAACTCTCCACATCTATCTCAAACTCTGATACTTATATTAGAATGTACCAAGGAGGAGAGAGGAGAGGCCGGTAAGGCCGAGCCTTGGAAGAAGAGAAGAAAGGCCGGAAAGGCCATGTATCGTGTCCGGTACCATGTACCGTGTCCGTGAACGGACCCATGTCCGGTGAGCGGCCAGTTAGGCCGTGAACACATTGAAGAGAAGGCCCGTCCGTACAGGCCCGTCCGTACAGGCCCGTCCGTACAGGCCCGTCCGTACAGGCCCGTCCGTACAGGCCCGTCCGTACGATGAAGAGAAGGCCCGTCCGTACAATGAAGAGAAGGCCCGTCCGTACGGTCGTGCTCTTAGGGCTGCTCTCGGTCCATGTGATGGAAAGGCCGAAGTTTGAGTGGCTTAGGAGAAGGAAAACGAGGCCTTACAAGAGAGAGAGGCCCATCTCACAAGGAAAAGGAAGGAAGAAGGAAAAGGAAGGAAGGGAGATTCACGTGTGCTTTTGGTTAGGTGAAGGAAGAGAGAAGTCGCTCTCTTCTTCCTCTACTCGAGACAAACGGCTACAAGTCACTTTCATACCTTCCCCTTCTCTCTTTGTGTCTAACGGTCATATGACCTTGTTTTTCCTATATTAAGATGTAATCTCTCATATGTAAAACAACACAATATTATCTAATAGAAGAGAATCCGATTTCCCCTCTCTACTTGTGTTCTTATTCATATTCACAATGTAGATTGTTTAGGTGATTAGCGGTTAGGGGCTGCCCTTATGGCAGCCTAATTCTCTTCTCAAACCCACCTAAACTCTTCTTTATTTACTGCTTTACTTAGCCTAGATTACTGATTCTAATCCTCCTTCTCCTAAGTACACAAACTCTAAGTGTTGTGATACTAGAAGGGGATAGTCTCAAACTAGTGCTTCTCCTAGGTAGGATCCGCTTACTCTCTAGTATTTGGGTTCTATTTAGCTAGTTTATGGGGAGTTCATCACAAGTTGATGTTCTCTCCTCCCCCTTGAGAATGGGTTAGTTTGTTGTGGGTAAAGGGGGATTCATTCACCAAGTGTTTGTCTACCCTCTCTTGTGAGCTTTGTCTCATAAATCCCAACATGGTATCAGAGCAGGTTCTGTTCTTGGTGATTCAAACTCATTCTCAATGTCGTTTTCTTAGGAGTTAGCTTAGTTAAAGTTTTAATCCTAGCTTAGGTGTTAATTCGCTTAGCTTAGTTCTTTAAAGCTTTAATTTTGCTTTTGTTGTTAAATCGATTCTCTAGCAGCTCATTGTTGAGTAAGCTTGGTCTCTTGTCTTGTTAGAATTTGTAGACCAAGTGTGTGAAAGAAATCGATTTTAAAACCTCATCTTTAGGCTTACCGATTTGGTGAAAGCTTGGGTTTAAATGAGGTGGTGATGAACCAAGGAGCAAATCGGTTTTGTTCTTGGTAAGGATTCACGTTTTTTGTGTGCTTGTATGAGCCACGAAATTCTTAGGATTTAGTTCTCTTAAGATTTAGTTAATTTTCTTTTAAAGGTTTAATTTTGCTTTTGTTAAATTTCCTTTAAAGTTTAATTACTAAATCACTTCTTCTTCTTCTCAAGGTTGAGAAAGCTTTGTTTCTGGTCATATGGTGTGTCCAGGTTCGAGTTTGAGGAAGAGAGAGACTTTATTTTAGCATGTAGAGCCCGCTTGGTCAAATAGATTCAAGTTGGTCCAAGATGCATTCTTTTAACCGTTGGACAATAGGTTGTTCCAAAGGCTTTTGTTGTTTCTTCTTTGCTTGGGACCACGAAAAACATCTTCTATATGTTATCTTCGTGGATCTTCAAGCCTTAATCTCTTGGAGAAAACTTGTTTAAGTGATTCTACAATGAGTTTTGTTGTTAAACCTTTGGAGAAATTAATTCTCCATAAGGTCCATGAATTTCAGCCATTAAAGCACCAAGAGTTTGTCTTCTTGGTTGTTCCTGGCTGTCACAGCTTCCGCAAACTCAAGAAAACAGAGTCTAACTCTGTCCATAGGAACTCTTGAGCTCTACTCTACTCTCCATTCATCTTATACTACCGCCAATACTCTCCCTTATACTCTCACTTTCTATACTCTTGGTTACTGATTCTCTGTTCTCTATTTATACTCTTACTTATTCTCTAAATTCTATTTTATTTTTCAGTAATATTCTCTATACTCTAATCTCTAACAATCTCTTGTTTAGAATCTGTTCCATTGAATTTTGGTTTCAGTTTCAGCATTGAGGATTGTGTGGAGCTCGCTCACTATCTCAAGAAGAAGAAGTGGCGAGGTTGAAGGCTACAAGATAGCCAGTGTAAGAGCGCAGCACAATGCCTGGAGTTAGAACCAAGGGCCACCAAGTCTTTGTTAAGCTGGTGGAATGTGATGAATCAATCCAAGAGCATGTGTGTTAGTGCCAAGTTGTTGATCGGATGTGCACAATGGTCTTTAGGAAAGGTGATGCACAAGGTTTCAACTGTTGATTGGATGTGCACAAGAACGGTGATGCACAAGGCTTCAACTGAGGTGATGAGGTTTCAGCCCATCATCAAGTAAAGGTTACGGGGGAGATCAAGTGACTTCAGACCGTACCTCACAGATTCTGCTCGGCCACAAGCAAAAGTCTTTACTTAAAGCTCAGCCGAAGCGTCTCAAAGATCGACTCGGACGAAACCCTTCCACTGCGATTCGGCTTCCGCGTTCTTCATTAAAGTTCGAGACCACAGAGTCATCTTGCCAGTGGAAGTGGAATCATACCAATCCGAGCAGCCGTTCGAAAGTTATGTCCGATTCAGTGGGCATATGTCAGTCTGACGATAAAACTGGCCGGGTTTAAAAACCATGGTTAGAGAAGCGGTCTCAAGGAGGAATTCCAAACCACATCAGTGATCAACTCTCTCCTTCCTATCCATCAAAACACCATAAAGGCTGTGCTCTAAACTCTACTCTATTTAAATTTCTTAAATTCATTACCTTAGCTTCATTACTAGTCTTTACTCTTTAATATGTTCTCTTAAATTGTCACACTTTTAGAAATTTTCTTTGATATTCCTCATAGCAAACACTTATTCTTTTCTTCTTTATCACTTGTTTAAGGGGTAAAGGAGACTATGAGAGCCTCAAAGAAATTCTAAAGGCGCAAGGATGGAGATCATAAGGAATGTGCTAAAGGCAAGGTGGGCTAAGGAGTAGGAGCGGTTCAAATCATGAAGAGAAGGGAGCTAGTTCTTTGCAAACCAAGGTCAAGGGACATCATGGATAGTGGAGTCTATACTCTTTTTCCCTTAACAAAGTTTTATCCCAAGAGGTTTTCTTTGTTGAGGTTTTTAATGAGGTAGATGACACTAGTCCACCCTTGATCTTTGGTCCCCATGGTGTCCCACCTATGAACCGGCACACACACTTGTCCGTACGACCGTACGGACGTCCGTACGACCAACCAACGGGCCATCCTCAAATAGAAGTCTTCATGAGCCCAATCCACCAAAGAGATCCTCCAACGGTCGCCATTCATCTCGATCCTTCCTTTGTAGCCGTTGGAGCAAGTTGTAAGAGAGAAGAGGAGATCACATGTTAGAATAAGGAGATGTCGCTTTCTCCTCATATTAGTGTGCATAGGATCCTAAGAGAATATCCTATTTGTATATGTCTTTAAATAGTTTGTAAGTATCATACTAATAGAAGTAAGAAAAGAGTTTATTCTCTTTCTCCAACACTCTCTCTCTCAATCGTTCACTCTCCTCACTCTTTACACGATTTCACTCTCTTCCATAATCTCTTGATTACTCTACTCTCAAACTTACATGGTATCAGAGCAGATTTGATTCTGTTCTTGCCTCAAATCTCCATCACTCCCTTCCGCATTCTCTTTCTTGTTCTTGAAATTTCTTGTTCTTGAATCTTCTTTCTTTAACCGTTGGACAATAGCTTTAACCAACGGTCTCTTCATCTTTTTCCATGGAAACTACCAAAACTCTCATTGTTCCAGTTACTCTCAAGGGAGAGAATTACTTACTGTGGGCTAGAACCACAAAGACAGCCCTATGCGGCCGAGGACTTTGGTCCCATGTTGAGACGAGCGAAGCTCCTAGTGGCGAGACCACCAAAGACGGCAAGGATCTTGTCGATGAGAAGAACAAGTGGTTTCAAGAAGATCAGGGAGTCCTAGCTATCATTCAAAACTCCCTAGATGCACCTATACTTGAAGCTTACTCTTATTGCGAGACAGCAAAAGACTTGTGGGACACTCTCAAGAATGTTTTTGGGAATGTTACAAATGTAAACCGAATTTTTGAGATTAAGAGGGCCATCAACAACCTCAACCAAGAAGACATGGAGTTCACCAAGCACTTTGGGAAGTTTAGGTCCCTTTGGGCTGAACTAGAGATGCTCCGGCCGGCGACTATAGATCCGGCCATTCTGAATGAGAGGCGTGAACAAGATAAGGTGTTCGGCCTTCTCTTGACCTTGAACCCCTCCTACAATGACCTTATCAAGCATATTCTACGGTCGGACAAGCTCCCTAGCCTTGATGATGTCTGTAACCAAATTCAAAAGGAGCATGGCTCCATGGGATTGTTTGGCGGCAAGGGAGAACTTGTGACCGCTAACAAAGCTGAGACGGCATCAGCAAACAAGGGCTACTACAAGCCGGAGGACAAGAACAACCCGCCATTTTGTGAGCATTGTAAGAAGCTTGGTCACTTCAAGAGCCGCTGCTGGATTCTACACCCTCATCTAGCACCACCGCCGGGTACCATCCGAGGTGGACGACCAAACCGCGGAGGACCACCGAGAGCTCATCAAGCAGTAGCCATGGGGGAGTCATCAATCTCTGAGCAACCTCAACAAGTGACCAGTGGAACTGCTCTTGCTGCAGCATCGTCCGAGCTGGTAAGGCGGTCCGACCTTGATGCGCTCATCAAAGCCATCAAAGAGGCCACCGGTAAGGCGTTTCTTGCCTCAAACAAAATTAAACCCCTCATAGTTGATTCTGGTGCATCCCATCACATGATTAGTGATTCTAGGCTAATTAGTGATATTAAACCTGCTAATGGTAATGTGATAATAGCAAATGGTGAGAAAGTACCAGTTAAAGGCATTGGAAACTTGAAACTATTTGATAAGGAGACTAAGGCATTTTATATGCCAAACTTTACTTCTAACTTGCTATCAGTTAAGAGAGCCACTACTGATTTAAATTGTTATGCTATATTTGGTCCTAACAATGTTCATTTTCAGGATATTGAGACAAGTAAGGTTCTTGGTCAAGGAGGATCCAAGGATGACCTCTATGTGCTTGAGGACTTGAACTTATCTTCTAATGTATCTTGTTTTAATTCGGTTATTATGAAACCTAGTGATTCTATTTTACATGCTAGGCTAGGACACCCTCACACAAGAGCTTTATCTTTAATATTTCCTAATGTTTCTTTTCAAAATGATGAGTGTGAGGCTTGTATTCTTGGTAAACATTGCAAGGCTGTTTTTCCTAAATCTATTACTATTTATGAAAAATGTTTTGATTTAATTCATTCTGATGTTTGGACATCTCCTTGCTTATCTAGAGATAATCAAAAGTATTTTGTGACTTTTATTGATGAAAAATCAAAATATACTTGGATAACTTTACTTCCCTCTAAGGATAGAGTCCTTGAGGCCTTTACTAATTTTCAAAATTATGTCACTAACCACTTTCATGCCAAGATTAAAATTTTGAGATCAGATAATGGTGGAGAGTACACAAGCCATGCCTTTAAGCAATATCTAGCCAAACATGGAATTCTTCATCAAACTAGCTGTCCTTACACACCACAACAAAATGGAGTGGCTGAGAGAAAGAATAGGCATCTCATGGAAGTAGCAAGGTCTATGATGTTTCACACAAGGGTTCCAAAGAGGTTTTGGGGAGATGCTGTGCTAGCCGCTTGTTATCTTATTAACCGCACACCAACAAAGATCCTAAAGGATGTGTCTCCATTTGAGGTATTAACGAATGACAAACCTACATTTGATCACTTACGAGTGTTTGGTTGTGTGTGCTATGTGTTGCGACCAGGTGAGCTAAGAGACAAGCTTGATGCAAAGAGTACAAAGGCTATGTTTCTTGGCTACTCTACCACACAAAAGGGGTATAAGTGCTATGAACCTACAACAAGGAGGGTTCTAGTATCTCGTGATGTCAAGTTCATGGAGACACAAGGTTTTTACGATGAGAAGAATTGGGATGAGCTCCGTAACCTCTCTGATTCACCATCTGATCGGACGCGCAACCTCCGAGTAATCCTTGAGCGACTAGGTTTTGAAAACGATCGGATCACTACCGAGTCAGCCAGACCAGCATCACCAGAGCAACCTGAGCCATTTACTGAGCCTGAGCCTGCTACACATGCCGATGACCATACTGAGCAGCATGAGGAAGCACCCGAGTCACTCGCGGACAACACGGCCGAAACAACCGAGGAGACGGCTGAACAGCTTGAGGAGATCATTACTCCAGGACGAGCCAACTCCGAAGCTGGGGCTATAGTTCCTCTTCGGCGCAGCCAACGTATTAGGTATCCTCCTAGTCATTGGAAGAACACCCGTGTGTACTACAACAACATGGCCGTTGCTCATCCGATTCAGGCCGTGTGCACCTTGGCTCATTTTCCGATAGAGCATCAAGTGTTTCTTGGCCATATTGATGAGGATTGGATCCCCAAGACCTATGATGAGGCTAAGCAGCACAAAGTATGGAGAGATGCAGTGGATGCCGAGAATACGGCCATGGTGCAAAATCATACATGGGACGAGGCTGACTTACCCAAGGGCAAGAAGGCTGTCACCTCTCGGTATATCTTCACAATCAAATATAAGAGCAATGGGGAGATTGAACGCCACAAAGCCCGCCTAGTCGCACGAGGGTTCACGCAAACGTATGGGGAGGACTATCTTGATACGTTTGCTCCGGTGGCTAAGCTTCACACGGTTCGAGTTGTACTCTCTCTCGCCACCAACCTCGACTGGGAACTTTGGCAAATGGACGTGAAGAACGCCTTCTTGCAAGGAGAACTGGAGGATGAAGTGTATATGCGACCACCACCAGGTTTGGAGGATACTATTGGTCCGGGAAAGGTCTTGAAACTCAACAAAGCTATCTATGGCTTGAAGCAGTCACCAAGGGCGTGGTATCACAAGCTTAGCACCACACTCCTTGACAAAGGCTTTCGCAAATCCGAAGCTGACCACACCTTGTTCACCTTACCAAGCGCCAAAGGTATAGTAGTCATTCTAGTGTATGTTGATGATATCATCATCACTGGAAGTGACTCGGTAGGTATTCAAGACTCTAAAACATTCTTGAAATCAGTTTTTGATATTAAAGATCTTGGAGAGTTGAAATACTTTCTTGGGATAGAAGTTTATAGATCAAATGAAGGGTTATTGTTGTCTCAAAGAAAGTATGCACTAGACTTATTGAGTGAAACAGGAAAACTAGGAGCTAAGGCAGTAACAACGCCCCTAGAAGAGAATTACAAGGATGGAGGACAGGGGGAGCTTGACACCGCTCCATTCGAGGACGTTAGCCTCTACCGGCGGCTAGTCGGTAAGCTCATTTATTTGACTATCACACGGCCTGACATTTGCTTTGCCGTGAACCAGGTAAGCCAGCATATGAAGAACCCCACCGTGCACCATTGGAACATGCTGACACGGATCCTCAAGTACATCAAGGGCTCACCCTGCCAAGGCATATGGATGGGACGCAACAAGAGCACTGAGTTGGTAGGCTACTGCGACGCTGACTATGCCGGAGATCGTGGGGACCGACGCTCAACCACAGGCTATTGCACGTTCCTTGGAGGGAACCTGGTCACATGGAAGAGCAAGAAGCAAAAGGTCGTCTCACTCTCAAGTGCCGAATCCGAGTATAGAGCTATGAGGAAGCTAACGACGGAGCTAATGTGGCTGAAGATGTTACTCAAGGATCTTGGAATAGAATCAACAAAGCCGATCACCATGCACTGTGATAACGAAGCAGCCATTCATATAGCAACCAATTCAGTGTTCCATGAGCGGACCAAGCACATTGAAGTGGATTGCCATAAGGTCCGAGAACAAATCAAGCTTGGAGTTGTCTTACCTTGCCATACCGAAAGCAAAGAACAACTTGCAGACGTCCTGACTAAAGCTGCGAGCCCCCAAGTGTGTGAATACATCCATCCTAAGCTTGGCCTCCTAAACCTCACTCGGCCATGACTTGCTTTGTTTTGGCGCCTACACTCTTTTTCCCTTAAGTATAGTTTTCCCAAGAGGTTTTTCGGTTTTTAATGAGGTGGGTGCCTATGTTGTCAAGCTTGACTAGTTCCCCAAGTCAAGCTTGAGGGGGAGTATGAACCGGCACACACACTTGTCCGTACGACCGTACGGACGTACGTACGACCAACCAACGGGCCATCCTCAAATAGAAGTCTTCATGAGCCCAATCCACCAAAGAGATCCTCCAACGGTCGCCATTCATCTCGATCCTTCCTTTGTAGCCGTTGGAGCAAGTTGTAAGAGAGAAGAGGAGATCACATGTTAGAATAAGGAGATGTCGCTTTCTCCTCATATTAGTGTGCATAGGATCCTAAGAGAATATCCTATTTGTATATGTCTTTAAATAGTTTGTAAGTATCATACTAATAGAAGTAAGAAAAGAGTTTATTCTCTTTCTCCAACACTATCTCTCTCAATCGTTCACTCTCCTCACTCTTTACACGATTTCACTCTCTTCCATAATCTCTTGATTACTCTACTCTCAAACTTACATGAGATAGATATGGAGAGTTTAAAAGCCAGTTATACCCATTTTGTCCCAAAACAGGCTAAAACCAAGAAAACATTGCTTAGAAGGTGTAAACAGTTATGTTAGTGTTTCTGGGGTTAAAATGTGTCTTAATCCAATGCAACTAACTAATTATAAGACTTTGAGATAGATGTGGAGAGTTTAAAAGCCACTTATACCCATTTTGTCCCAAAACAGGTAAAACCAAGAAAACATTGCTTAGAAGGTGTAAACAGTTATGTTAGTGTTTATGGAGTTAAAATGTGTTGTAATCCAATGCAACTAACTAATTATAAGAGTTTGAGATAGATGTGGAGAGTTTAAAAGCCACTTATACCCATTTTGTCCCAAAACAGGCTAAAAGCAAGAAAACATTGCTTTGAAGCTGTGAACAGCTATGTTAGTGTTTCTGAGGTTAAAATGTGTCTTAATCCAATGCAACTAACTAATTATAAGACTTTGAGATAGATGTGGAGAGTTTAAAAGCCACTTATACCCATTTTGTCCCAATAGAGGCTAAAACCAAGAAAACATTGCTTAGAAGCAGTAAACAGCTATGTTATATGAACCGGCACACACACTTGTCCGTACGACCGTACGGACGTACGTACGACCAACCAACGGGCCATCCTCAAATAGAAGTCTTCATGAGCCCAATCCACCAAAGAGATCCTCCAACGGTCGCCATTCATCTCGATCCTTCCTTTGTAGCCGTTGGAGCAAGTTGTAAGAGAGAAGAGGAGATCACATGTTAGAATAAGGAGATGTCGCTTTCTCCTCATATTAGTGTGCATAGGATCCTAAGAGAATATCCTATTTGTATATGTCTTTAAATAGTTTGTAAGTATCATACTAATAGAAGTAAGAAAAGAGTTTATTCTCTTTCTCCAACACTATCTCTCTCAATCGTTCACTCTCCTCACTCTTTACACGATTTCACTCTCTTCCATAATCTCTTGATTACTCTACTCTCAAACTTACATGGTATCAGAGCAGATTTGATTCTGTTCTTGCCTCAAATCTCCATCACTCCCTTCCGCATTCTCTTTCTTGTTCTTGAAATTTCTTGTTCTTGAATCTTCTTTCTTTAACCGTTGGACAATAGCTTTAACCAACGGTCTCTTCATCTTTTTCCATGGAAACTACCAAAACTCTCATTGTTCCAGTTACTCTCAAGGGAGAGAATTACTTACTGTGGGCTAGAACCACAAAGACAGCCCTATGCGGCCGAGGACTTTGGTCCCATGTTGAGACGAGCGAAGCTCCTAGTGGCGAGACCACCAAAGACGGCAAGGATCTTGTCGATGAGAAGAACAAGTGGTTTCAAGAAGATCAGGGAGTCCTAGCTATCATTCAAACTCCCTAGATGCACCTATACTTGAAGCTTACTCTTATTGCGAGACAGCAAAAGACTTGTGGGACACTCTCAAGAATGTTTTTGGGAATGTTACAAATGTAAACCGAATTTTTGAGATTAAGAGGGCCATCAACAACCTCAACCAAGAAGACATGGAGTTCACCAAGCACTTTGGGAAGTTTAGGTCCCTTTGGGCTGAACTAGAGATGCTGTGCTAGCCGCTTGTTATCTTATTAACCGCACACCAACAAAGATCCTAAAGGATGTGTCTCCATTTGAGGTATTAACGAATGACAAACCTACATTTGATCACTTACGAGTGTTTGGTTGTGTGTGCTATGTGTTGCGACCAGGTGAGCTAAGAGACAAGCTTGATGCAAAGAGTACAAAGGCTATGTTTCTTGGCTACTCTACCACACAAAAGGGGTATAAGTGCTATGAACCTACAACAAGGAGGGTTCTAGTATCTCGTGATGTCAAGTTCATGGAGACACAAGGTTTTTACGATGAGAAGAATTGGGATGAGCTCCGTAACCTCTCTGATTCACCATCTGATCGGACGCGCAACCTCCGAGTAATCCTTGAGCGACTAGGTTTTGAAAACGATCGGATCACTACCGAGTCAGCCAGACCAGCATCACCAGAGCAACCTGAGCCATTTACTGAGCCTGAGCCTGCTACACATGCCGATGACCATACTGAGCAGCATGAGGAAGCACCCGAGTCACTCGCGGACAACACGGCCGAAACAACCGAGGAGACGGCTGAACAGCTTGAGGAGATCATTACTCCAGGACGAGCCAACTCCGAAGCTGGGGCTATAGTTCCTCTTCGGCGCAGCCAACGTATTAGGTATCCTCCTAGTCATTGGAAGAACACCCGTGTGTACTACAACAACATGGCCGTTGCTCATCCGATTCAGGCCGTGTGCACCTTGGCTCATTTTCCGATAGAGCATCAAGTGTTTCTTGGCCATATTGATGAGGATTGGATCCCCAAGACCTATGATGAGGCTAAGCAGCACAAAGTATGGAGAGATGCAGTGGATGCCGAGAATACGGCCATGGTGCAAAATCATACATGGGACGAGGCTGACTTACCCAAGGGCAAGAAGGCTGTCACCTCTCGGTATATCTTCACAATCAAATATAAGAGCAATGGGGAGATTGAACGCCACAAAGCCCGCCTAGTCGCACGAGGGTTCACGCAAACGTATGGGGAGGACTATCTTGATACGTTTGCTCCGGTGGCTAAGCTTCACACGGTTCGAGTTGTACTCTCTCTCGCCACCAACCTCGACTGGGAACTTTGGCAAATGGACGTGAAGAACGCCTTCTTGCAAGGAGAACTGGAGGATGAAGTGTATATGCGACCACCACCAGGTTTGGAGGATACTATTGGTCCGGGAAAGGTCTTGAAACTCAACAAAGCTATCTATGGCTTGAAGCAGTCACCAAGGGCGTGGTATCACAAGCTTAGCACCACACTCCTTGACAAAGGCTTTCGCAAATCCGAAGCTGACCACACCTTGTTCACCTTACCAAGCGCCAAAGGTATAGTAGTCATTCTAGTGTATGTTGATGATATCATCATCACTGGAAGTGACTCGGTAGGTATTCAAGACTCTAAAACATTCTTGAAATCAGTTTTTGATATTAAAGATCTTGGAGAGTTGAAATACTTTCTTGGGATAGAAGTTTATAGATCAAATGAAGGGTTATTGTTGTCTCAAAGAAAGTATGCACTAGACTTATTGAGTGAAACAGGAAAACTAGGAGCTAAGGCAGTAACAACGCCCCTAGAAGAGAATTACAAGGATGGAGGACAGGGGGAGCTTGACACCGCTCCATTCGAGGACGTTAGCCTCTACCGGCGGCTAGTCGGTAAGCTCATTTATTTGACTATCACACGGCCTGACATTTGCTTTGCCGTGAACCAGGTAAGCCAGCATATGAAGAACCCCACCGTGCACCATTGGAACATGCTGACACGGATCCTCAAGTACATCAAGGGCTCACCCTGCCAAGGCATATGGATGGGACGCAACAAGAGCACTGAGTTGGTAGGCTACTGCGACGCTGACTATGCCGGAGATCGTGGGGACCGACGCTCAACCACAGGCTATTGCACGTTCCTTGGAGGGAACCTGGTCACATGGAAGAGCAAGAAGCAAAAGGTCGTCTCACTCTCAAGTGCCGAATCCGAGTATAGAGCTATGAGGAAGCTAACGACGGAGCTAATGTGGCTGAAGATGTTACTCAAGGATCTTGGAATAGAATCAACAAAGCCGATCACCATGCACTGTGATAACGAAGCAGCCATTCATATAGCAACCAATTCAGTGTTCCATGAGCGGACCAAGCACATTGAAGTGGATTGCCATAAGGTCCGAGAACAAATCAAGCTTGGAGTTGTCTTACCTTGCCATACCGAAAGCAAAGAACAACTTGCAGACGTCCTGACTAAAGCTGCGAGCCCCCAAGTGTGTGAATACATCCATCCTAAGCTTGGCCTCCTAAACCTCACTCGGCCATGACTTGCTTTGTTTTGGCGCCTACACTCTTTTTCCCTTAAGTATAGTTTTCCCAAGAGGTTTTTCTATACTAAGGTTTTTAATGAGGTGGGTGCCTATGTTGTCAAGCTTGACTAGTTCCCCAAGTCAAGCTTGAGGGGGAGTATGAACCGGCACACACACTTGTCCGTACGACCGTACGGACGTACGTACGACCAACCAACGGGCCATCCTCAAATAGAAGTCTTCATGAGCCCAATCCACCAAAGAGATCCTCCAACGGTCGCCATTCATCTCGATCCTTCCTTTGTAGCCGTTGGAGCAAGTTGTAAGAGAGAAGAGGAGATCACATGTTAGAATAAGGAGATGTCGCTTTCTCCTCATATTAGTGTGCATAGGATCCTAAGAGAATATCCTATTTGTATATGTCTTTAAATAGTTTGTAAGTATCATACTAATAGAAGTAAGAAAAGAGTTTATTCTCTTTCTCCAACACTATCTCTCTCAATCGTTCACTCTCCTCACTCTTTACACGATTTCACTCTCTTCCATAATCTCTTGATTACTCTACTCTCAAACTTACATGTTAGTGTTTCTAGGGTTAAAATGTGTCTTAATCCAATGCAACTAACTAAATATAAGAGTTTGAGATAGATGTGGAGAGTTTAAAAGCCAGTTATACCCATTTTGTCCCAAAACAGTCTAAAACCAAGAAAACATTGCTTTGAAGCTGTAAACAGCTATGTTAGTGTTTCTGGGGACAAAATGTGTCTTAGTCCAATGTAACTAACTAATTATAAGACTTTGAGATAGATGTGGAGAGTTTAAAAGCCACTTATACCCATTTTGTCCCAGAACAGGCTAACAGCAAAAAAAAACATTGCTTAGTAGCTGTAAACAGCTATGTTAGTGTTTATGGGGTTAAAATGTGTCTTAATCCAATGCAACTAACTAATTATAAGACATTGAGATAGATGTGGAGAGTTTCAAAGCCACTTATATCCATTCTGTCCCAAAACTGAATAAAACCAAGAAGACATTGCTTAGTAGCTGTAAACAGCTATGTTAGTGTTTATGGGGTTAAAATGTGTCTTAATCCAATGCAACTAACTAATTATAAGACATTGAGATAGATGTGGAGAGTTTAAAAGCCACTTATACCCATTTTGTCCCAAAACAGTCTAAAACCAAGAAAACATTGCTTAGAAGCACTAAACAGCTTTGTTAGTGTTTCTAGGGTTAAAATGTGTCTTAATCCAATGCAACTAACTAATTATAAGACTTTGAGATAGATGTGGAGAGTTTAAAAGCCACTTATACCCATTTTGTCCCAAAACAGGCTAACACCAAGAAAACATTGCTTAGAAGCTGTAAACAGCTTTGTTAGTGTTTCTAGAGTTAAAATGTGTCTTAATCCAATGCAACTAACTAATTATAAGACTTTGAGATAGATGTGGAGAGTTTGAAAGCCACTTATACCCATTCTGTCCCAAAACAGAATAAAACCAAGAAGACATTGCTTAGAAGCACTAAACAGCTTTGTTAGTGTTTCTAGGGTTAAAATGTGTCTTAATCCAATGCAACTAACTAATTATAAGACTTTGAGATAGATATGGAGAGTTTAAAAGCCAGTTATACCCATTTTGTCCCAAAACAGGCTAAAACCAAGAAAACATTGCTTAGAAGGTGTAAACAGTTATGTTAGTGTTTCTGGGGTTAAAATGTGTCTTAATCCAATGCAACTAACTAATTATAAGACTTTGAGATAGATGTGGAGAGTTTAAAAGCCACTTATACCCATTTTGTCCCAAAACAGGTAAAACCAAGAAAACATTGCTTAGAAGGTGTAAACAGTTATGTTAGTGTTTATGGAGTTAAAATGTGTTGTAATCCAATGCAACTAACTAATTATAAGAGTTTGAGATAGATGTGGAGAGTTTAAAAGCCACTTATACCCATTTTGTCCCAAAACAGGCTAAAAGCAAGAAAACATTGCTTTGAAGCTGTGAACAGCTATGTTAGTGTTTCTGAGGTTAAAATGTGTCTTAATCCAATGCAACTAACTAATTATAAGACTTTGAGATAGATGTGGAGAGTTTAAAAGCCACTTATACCCATTTTGTCCCAATAGAGGCTAAAACCAAGAAAACATTGCTTAGAAGCAGTAAACAGCTATGTTAGTGTTTCTAGGGTTAAAATGTGTCTTAATCCAATGCAACTAACTAAACATAAAAGTTTGAGATAGATGTGGAGAGTTTAAAAGCCAGTTATACCCATTTTGTCCCAAAACAGTCTAAAACCAAGAAAACATTGCTTTGAAGCTGTAAACAGCTATGTTAGTGTTTCTGGGGACAAAATGTGTCTTAATCCAATGTAACTAACTAATTATAAGACTTTGAGATAGATGTGGAGAGTTTAAAAGCCACTTATACCCATTTTGTCCCAGAACAGGCTAACAGCAAAAAAACATTGCTTAGTAGCTGTAAACAGCTATGTTAGTGTTTATGGGGTTAAAATGTGTCTTAATCCAATGCAACTAACTAATTATAAGACATTGAGATAGATGTGGAGAGTTTCAAAGCCACTTATACCCATTCTGTCCCAAAACTGAATAAAACCAAGAAGACATTGCTTAGTAGCTGTAAACAGCTATGTTAGTGTTTATGGGGTTAAAATGTGTCTTAATCCAATGCAACTAACTAATTATAAGACATTGAGATAGATGTGGAGAGTTTAAAAGCCACTTATACCCATTTTGTCCCAAAACAGTCTAAAACCAAGAAAACATTGTTTAGAAGCACTAAACAGCTTTGTTAGTGTTTCTAGGGTTAAAATGTGTCTTAATCCAATGCAACTAACTAATTATAAGACTTTGAGATAGATGTGGAGAGTTTAAAAGCCACTTATACCCATTTTGTCCCAAAACAGGCTAACACCAAGAAAACATTGCTTAGTGTTGGGATTTATGAGACAAAGCTCACAAGAGAGGGTAGACAAACACTTGGTGAATGAATCCCCCTTTACCCACAACAAACTAACTCATTCTCAAGGGGGAGGAGAGAACATCAACTTGTGATGAACTCCCCATAATCTAGCTAAATAGAACCCAAATACTAGAGAGTAAGCGGATCCTACCTAGGAGAAGCACTAGTTTGAGACTATCCCCTTCTAGTATCACAACACTTAGAGTTTGTGTACTTAGGAGAAGGAGGATTAGAATCAGTAATCTAGGCTAAGTAAAGCAGTAAATAAAGAAGAGTTTAGGTGGGTTTGAGAAGAGAATTAGGCTGCCATAAGGGCAGCCCCTAACCGCTAATCACCTAAACAATCTACATTGTGAATATGAACAAGAACACAAGTAGAGAGGGGAAATCGGATTCTCTTCTATTAGATAATATTGTGATATGTTATATTGAAGTGAATTACAACTTAATATAGGGAATACAATGCTTATGACCGTTAGAGAGAGGAAGAGAGTGTTGATAGGGACATTCTCTCGATTTGGTGAAGGTGATAGTGACATCCTTCCCTTCCTTGCACATGTGATTCTTTTCTTGTGACCGTTAGGTTCTTCCTCCTTGAAAGCGACTTCCTTCCTTCTTCCTTTGGCATCTTCTTCCTTTGGCAGCTTCTTGATCACATGGTGGGCCGAGTCTTCCTTCTTCTCATCACTCACACTCGGCCTCATTCCTTCCTTCTTTCCTTTGTGAGACTTCCTCTTGGGCTTCTTCTTCTTATAAGGCCTTTACTTCACAATTCTTCTCACATTGCTCTTATGGCCTTGCTGACCACTCTCATTGTTCTCACGGCCCATATGGCCTTACTGGCCACTCTTATTGTGCTCACGGGCTTCTTCTTCTTATAAGGCCTTTACTTCACAATTCTTCTCACATTGCTCTTATGGCCTTGCTGACCACTCTCATTGTTCTCACGGCCCATATGGCCTTACTGGCCACTCTTATTGTGCTCACGGCCTTACTGGCCGCTCCCACACCACTCATGGCCTTCTCTTCATCGTACGGACGGGCCTTCTCTTCATCGTACGGACGGGCCTGTACGGACGGGCCTGTACGGACGGGCCTTCTCTTCATCGTGTTCACGGCCTAACTGGCCGCTCACCGGACATGGGTCCGTTCACGGACACGGTACATGGTACCGGACACGGTACATGGTCGCTCACGGACACGGACATGGCCTTACCGGCCTTTACATGGCCTTTCCGGCCTTTCTTCTCTTCTTCCAAGGCTCGGCCTTACCGGCCTCTCCTCTCTCTTCCTCCTTACTCTCTAATACTCCCCCGCACGCTTGATCTGCAGGGCACCATGGGGACCAAAGATCAAGGGTGGACTAGTGTCATCTACCTCATTAAAAAAACCTCAACAAAGAAAACCTCTTGGGATAAAACTTTGTTAAGGGAAAAAGAGTATAGACTCCACTATCCATGATGTCCCTTGACCTTGGTTTGCAAAGAACTAGCTCCCTTCTCTTCATGATTTGAACCGCTCCTACTCCTTAGCCCACCTTGCCTTTAGCACATTCCTTATGATCTCCATCCTTGCGCCTTTAGAGTTTCTTTGAGGCTCTCATAGTCTCCTTTACCCCTTAAACAAGTGATAAAGAAGAAAAGAATAAGTGTTTGCTATGAGGAATATCAAAGAAAATTTCTAAAAGTGTGACAATTTAAGGAGAATCATATTAAAGACTAAAGACTAGTAATGAAGCTAAGGTAATGAATTTATGAATTAAAATAGAGAAGAGTTTAGAGCACAGCCTTTATGGTGTTTTGATGGATAGGAGGGAGAGAGTTGATCACTGTTGCGGTTTGGAATTCCTCCTTGAGACCGCTCCTCTAACCATGGTTTTAAACCCGGTCAGTTTTATTTGTCAGACTGACACATGCCCACTGAATCGGACATAACTTTCGAACGGCTGCTCGGATTGGTATGATTCCACTTCCACTGGCAAGATGACTCTGTGGTCTCGAACTTTAATGAAGAACGCGGAAGCCGAATCGCAGTGGAAGGGTTTCGTCCGAGTCGATCTTTGAGACGCTTAGGCTGAGCTTTAAGTAAAGACTTTTGCTTGTGGCCGAGCAGAATCTGTGAGGTACGGTCTGAAGTCACTTGATCTCCCCCGTAACCTTTACTTGATGATGGGCTGAAACCTCATCACCTCAGTTGAAGCCTTGTGCATCACCATTCTTGTGCACATCCAATCAACAGTTGAAACCTTGTGCATCACCTTTCCTAAAGACCATTGTGCACATCCGATCAACAACTTGGCACTAACACACATGCTCTTGGACTGATTCATCACCTTCCACCAGCTTAACAAAGACTTGGTGGCCCTTGGTTCTAACTCCAGGCATTGTGCTGCGCTCTTACATGGCTATCTTGTAGCCTTCAACCTCGCCACTTCTTCTCCTTGAGATAGTGAGCGAGCTCCACACAATCTTCAATGCTGAAACTGAAACCAAAAATCAATGGAACAGATTCTAAACAAGAGATTGTTAGAGATTAGAGAATAGAGAATATAGAATATTACTGAAAATAAAATAGAATTTAGAGAATAAGTAACCAAGTATAAGTAACCAAGAGAATAAAGTATAAGAGAGTATAAGAGAGAATATGGGCGATAGTATAAGGTGAATGGAGAGTAGAATAGAGAATTTGCTCAAGAGTTCTTATGGACAGAGTTATACTCTGTTTTCTTGAGTTGAAAGAAGCTTTGACAGCCAAGAACATCCAAGAAGACAATCTCTTTTGGTGCTTTAATGGCTGAAACACAATGGACCTTATGGAAAATTAGTTTCTCCAAAGGTTTAACAACAAAACTCCTTGTAGAATCACTTAAACAGGTGTTCTTCAAGAGATTAAGGCTTGAAGATCCACGAAGATAACATATAGAAGATGTTTTTCGTGGTCCCAAGCAAAGAAGAAACAACAAAAGCCTTTGGAACAACCTATTGTCCAACGGTTAAAAGAATGCATCTTGGACCAACTTGAATCTATTTGACCAAGCGGGCTCTACATGCTAAAATAAAGTCTCTCTCTTCCTCAAACTCGAACCTGGACACACCATATGACCAGAAACAAAGCTTTCTCAACCTTGAGAAGAAGAAGAAGAAGCGATTTAGTAATTAAGCCTTTAAAGGAAATTTAACAAAAGCAAAATTAAACCTTTAGAGGAAAATTAACTAAATCCTAAGAGAACTAAATCCTAAGAATTTCGTGGCTCATACAAGCACACAAGAACCGTGAATCCTCACCATGAACAATACAATTTGCTCAATGGTTCATCACTTCCCACACATCCCAAAATAAACAAAGCTATTACCAAATCGGTAAAGCTTAAGGATGGGGCTTGTAAAATCGATTTCTTTCCACACACTTGGTCTACAAATTCTAACAAGACAAGAGACCAAGCTTACTCAACAATGAGCTGCTAGAGAATCGATTTAATCAACAAAAGCAAAATTAAAGCTTTAAAGAAACTAAGCTAAGCGATTTAACACCTAAGCAAAGTCTAAAACTTTAACTAAGCTAACTCCTAAGAAAACGACTTTGAGAATGAGTTTAAAACACCAAAGAACAGAACCTGCTCTGATACCATGTTGGGATTTATGAGACAAAGCTCACAAGAGAGGGTAGACAAACACTTGGTGAATGAATCCCCCTTTACCCACAACAAACTAACTCATTCTCAAGGGGGAGGAGAGAACATCAACTTGTGATGAACTCCCCATAATCTAGCTAAATAGAACCCAAATACTAGAGAGTAAGCGGATCCTACCTAGGAGAAGCACTAGTTTGAGACTATCCCCTTCTAGTATCACAACACTTAGAGTTTGTGTACTTAGGAGAAGGAGGATTAGAATCAGTAATCTAGGCTAAGTAAAGCAGTAAATAAAGAAGAGTTTAGGTGGGTTTGAGAAGAGAATTAGGCTGCCATAAGGGCAGCCCCTAACCGCTAATCACCTAAACAATCTACATTGTGAATATGAACAAGAACACAAGTAGAGAGGGGAAATCGGATTCTCTTCTATTAGATAATATTGTGATATGTTATATTGAAGTGAATTACAACTTAATATAGGGAATACAATGCTTATGACCGTTAGAGAGAGGAAGAGAGTGTTGATAGGGACATTCTCTCGATTTGGTGAAGGTGATAGTGACATCCTTCCCTTCCTTGCACATGTGATTCTTTTCTTGTGACCGTTAGGTTCTTCCTCCTTGAAAGCGACTTCCTTCCTTCTTCCTTTGGCATCTTCTTCCTTTGGCAGCTTCTTGATCACATGGTGGGCCGAGTCTTCCTTCTTCTCATCACTCACACTCGGCCTCATTCCTTCCTTCTTTCCTTTGTGAGACTTCCTCTTGGGCTTCTTCTTCTTATAAGGCCTTTACTTCACAATTCTTCTCACATTGCTCTTATGGCCTTGCTGACCACTC
>NC_141888.1:43933085-43981652 GCF_030686135.1 Camelina sativa
GAGAATATTCTTTTGTATATGGCTATAATAAGGTTGTAACTATGTTCTAAATGAAGTAAGAAGAGAAAATATCTCTTTCTCCAATTCTCTCCATGCGCCTACACTCTTCCCTTCTCTATCCGATCTCTACTCTTAGTTACTCTCAAATCTCTCTAATTTAAAACTTTCATGGTATCAGAGCAGATTGTTCCTGTTCTTTGACTTCATCTCCATCACAATCTTCCGCATTCTCTCTATCTTGTGCTTTCAAATCTCTTTGTTCCCAAAAATTTCTTTTAACCGTTGGGTAAACACCTAAACCACCGAGTTCATCATGGAAAACACCAAAACTATGATTGTTCCGGTTACTCTCAAGGGAGAGAACTACTTACTGTGGGCTAGAACCACGAAGACAGCCCTATGCGGCCGAGGACTTTGGTCCCATGTTGAAGCGAGTGAGGCTCCAAGTGGCGAGGCCACCAAAGACGACAAGGATCTTGTCGCAGACGAAAGGAACAAGTGGTTTCAAGAAGACCAAGGAGTCCTAGCCATCATTCAAAACTCCCTAGATGCCCCCATCCTTGAAGCTTACTCCTATTGCGAAACTGCAAAGGACTTATGGGACACTCTTAAGAATGTCTTTGGAAATGTTACTAACGTGAACCGGATCTTCGAGATTAAGAGAGCCATCAACAATCTCAACCAAGAAGACATGGAGTTCACTAAACATTTTGGAAAGTTTAGGTCACTTTGGGCTGAACTAGAGATGCTCCGGCCGGCGACCGTAGATCCAGCCATCTTGAACGAAAGGCGTGAACAAGATAAAGTGTTCGGCTTACTCTTGACGTTGAACCCCTCCTACAACGACCTTATCAAGCATATCCTACGATCTGACAAGCTTCCTAGCCTAGACGACGTATGTAACCAAATTCAAAAGGAACATGGTTCCATGGGGCTATTCGGAGGAAAAGGGGAGTTAATAACTGCCAACAAGGTGGAAATGGCATCGGCTAACCGAGGATACTACAAACCGGACGACAAGAATCCACCAGTATGTGAACATTGTAAGAAAGTGGGTCACTTCAAGAGCCGCTGCTGGATTCTTCACCCACACCTTCGTCGTGGAGGGCCAAACCGTGGAGGACCATCAAGAGCCCATCAAGCCGCTGTAGTGGGAGAAACAACAACCGAACCAGCCCAACAAGCTACTGCACTCACGGCGTCCTCCGAGCTGGTGAGGAAGTCCGACCTTGATGCGCTCATCAAAGCCCTCAAGGAGGCCTCCGATAAATCTTTTCTCGCCCTAAACAAGACTAAACCTCTTATTGTTGATTCTGGTGCATCTCATCACATGATTAGTGATTCTAGATTAATAAGTGATATTACACCGGCAAAGGGTAATGTTGTTATAGCTAATGGCGAGAAGGTACCAGTTAAAGGTGTAGGAAATTTGAAATTGTTTGACAAAGTAACTAAGGCCTTTTATATGCCAACTTTCACATCAAATTTACTATCCGTTAAGAGAGCTACCACTGATTTGAATTGTTATGCAATATTTAGTCCTAACAAGGTTCATTTTCAGGATATTGAAACCAGTAAAGTTCTTGGACAAGGAGGTTCTAAGGATGATCTCTATGTGCTTGAGGACTTGAATCTATCTTCTACTTCTGCATCCTGTTTTAAATCGGTTGTTGTTAAACCTAATGACTCTATTCTTCATGCTAGATTAGGACATCCTCACACTAGAGCCTTAACCTTGATGTTTCCTAATATTTCTTTTAAAAATGATGAATGTGAGGCTTGTATTCTTGGTAAACATTGCAAAGCTGTTTTTCCTAAATCTATTACTATGTATGAAAACTGTTTTGATTTAGTCCATTCTGATGTTTGGACATCTCCTTGCCTTTCTAGAGAAAATCAAAAGTATTTTGTTATTTTTATTGATGAAAAATCGAAATATACCTGGTTGACCTTACTCCCTTCTAAGGATAGAGTTCTTGAGGCCTTTACTAATTTCCAAAATTATGTTACTAACCACTATCATGCAAAGATTAAAATTTTGAGATCAGATAATGGTGGAGAGTACACAAGTCATGCCTTTAAACAACATCTAGCCAAACATGGAATTCTTCACCAAACTAGTTGCCCATACACACCACAACAAAATGGAGTGGCTGAGAGGAAGAATAGGCATCTCATGGAGGTTGCAAGGTCTATGATGTTCCATACAAGGGTTCCAAAGCGCTTTTGGGGTGATGCTGTCCTTGCGGCCTGTTACCTTATTAATCGCACACCAACGAAGATCCTTAATGACGTATCCCCATTTGAGGTATTAAACAAGGCTAAACCTACATTTGATCATCTAAGGGTGTTTGGTTGTGTTTGTTATGTGTTGCGACCAGGTGAACTACGAGACAAACTCGATGCCAAGAGTGTTAAGAGCATGTTTATCGGCTACTCCACAACACAAAAGGGCTATAAGTGCTATGATCCGGAGACAAGGAGAGTTCTCATATCTCGTGATGTCAAGTTTGTGGAGACAAAAGGATTCTATGACGAGCCAAACTGGGATGAACTACGTAACCTATCAACCACCACATCGGATCGGACGCGGAACCTACGTGTCATCCTTGAGCGGCTAGGCATTGAAAACGATAGGGCCGCCAATGATCCTGCCGAGCCAACTGAACCTTCTGTCCCATCTACTGATCCTGTTCCTGTCGAGCCAAATGCACCAGAAACATCTATGGAAGACCATGGACATGGACACGGACACGGACACGGACACGAACACGGACACGGACACGGACACGGACACGGACACGGACACGGACACGGACACGGACACGGACACGGACACGGACACGGTACCATGGACACGGACACGGACACAGTACCGTTCACGGAACCGGAAGTTCCAGTCAGTGCTGAGTCCGATGCTGGGCCTATCGTTCCTCTCCGACGAAGTCAGCGCATCAAGTTTCACCCCAACAACTGGACGAACACTCGAGTGTACTACAACAACATGGCCGTCGCGCACCCGATTCAGGCCGTATGTTCTCTAGCACATTTCCCTATGGACCATCAAGTCTTTCTTGGCCAACTTGACAAGAATTGGGTTCCCCAAACGTACGATGAGGCTAAAGACCATCAAGTATGGCGTGACGCGGTACATGCGGAGACAACGGCCATGGAGAAAAATCATACATGGGATGAATCTGACTTACCAAAAGGGAAGAAAGCCGTCACTTCACGGTGGATTTTTACCATTAAGTATAGGAGTGACGGGGAGATAGAACGCCATAAGGCCCGCCTTGTCGCCCGCGGGTTCACGCAAACGTACGGGGAGGATTATCTTGATACGTTTGCTCCGGTGGCCAAACTTCACACGGTTCGAGTTGTTCTCTCATTGGCCACTAACTTGGACTGGGAACTCTGGCAAATGGACGTCAAGAATGCGTTCTTACAAGGCGAGCTTGAAGATGAAGTTTACATGCGACCACCACCCGGCTTAGAAGACACCATCGGTCCGGGAAAAGTCTTTAAACTCAACAAGGCTATTTATGGCCTGAAACAGTCACCAAGAGCATGGTACCACAAACTAAGCACCACATTACTTGGGAAAGGCTTCCACAAATCAGAGGCTGATCATACCCTCTTCACACTATCAAGTGACAAAGGTATTGTAGTCATTCTAGTATATGTTGATGATATCATCATAACTGGAAGTGACAAGGTAGGCATTAAAGATACTAAAGACTTTCTTAAATCGGTCTTTGACATTAAGGATCTTGGAGAACTTAAGTATTTTCTTGGGATAGAAGTATATAGGTCTAATGAGGGTTTATTCTTATCACAAAGAAAGTATGCTCTTGATCTTTTAAGTGAAACAGGAAAATTAGGATCAAAAGCGGTGTTCACACCCCTTGAAGAGAACTACAAGGCCGGAGGACAGGGGGAGCTGGATACGGCTCCGTTCAAGGACGTTAGCCTCTACCGGCGCCTAGTAGGTAAGCTTATCTACTTAACCATCACACGACCTGATATTTGCTTTGCTGTGAACCAGGCTAGCCAGCATATGAAGAACCCAACGCTTCACCATTGGAACATGGTGACAAGAATCCTCAAGTACATCAAAGGCTCGCCGGGACAAGGTATTTGGATGGGACGCAACAAGGACACCGAACTAGTAGGCTATTGCGATGCTGACTATGCTGGAGATCGAGAAGACCGCCGCTCAACTACAGGCTACTGCACGTTCCTTGGTGGTAACTTGGTCACTTGGAAGAGTAAGAAGCAAAAGGTCGTATCACTTTCAAGTGCGGAGTCCGAATACAGAGCCATGAGGAAACTAACAACGGAACTGATGTGGTTGAAGGCTCTCCTCAAGGATCTTGGAATTGAATCAACAAAGCCTATCACAATGCATTGTGATAATGAAGCCGCTATCCATATAGCAACCAATTCAGTGTTTCATGAGAGAACCAAACATATTGAAGTGGATTGCCATAAAGTTCGAGAACAAATCAAGCTTGGTGTCGTCCTACCGTGTCATACCGAAAGCAAAGATCAACTAGCTGACATTCTCACCAAAGCAGCAAGTCCACAAGTGTGTGAACACATTCACTCGAAGCTCGGCCTCATAGACCTCACTCGGCCGTAAGATTCCATCTCGGCACCTACACTCTTTTTCCCTTGTGTATAGTTTTTCCCAAGAGGTTTTCTATACTAAGGTTTTTAATGAGGTGGGTGCCCATTTGTTCAAGCTTGATCACCTTAGTCAAGCTTGAGGGGGAGTATGAAATGGCACACCACCGTCCGTACGGCCGTACGGACGTCCGTACAACCAACGGAGTGGGCCGTCCGTACAACCAACGAATGTCAAGTCCGGTCCATCAATAAGAGCCTCCAACGGTCATAAGAATTCGAGAACCTTCCCCATGTGAGCCGTTGGACGAGTTGCGCAAGTGGAGAGTCAAAGGGAGATCACATGTTTAGTTAAGGAGATGTCACTATCTCCATTTGTAATTGTGTATAGTATCTTAGGAGAATATTCTTTTGTATATGGCTATAATAAGGTTGTAACTATGTTCTAAATGAAGTAAGAAGAGAAAATATCTCTTTCTCCAATTCTCTCCATGCGCCTACACTCTTCCCTTCTCTATCCGATCTCTACTCTTAGTTACTCTCAAATCTCTCTAATTTAAAACTTTCAGCTTCTAAGCAATGTTTTCTTGGTTTTAGCCTGTTTTGGGACAAAATGGGTATAAGTGGCTTTTAAACTCTCCACATCTATCTCAAAGTCTTATAATTAGTTAGGTGCATTGGATTAAGACACATTTTAACCCCATAAACACTAACATAGCTGTTTACAGCTTCTAAGCAATGTTTTCTTGATTTTAGCCTGTTTTGGGACAAAATGGGTATAAGTGGCTTTTAAACTCTCCACATCTATCTCAAAGTCTTATAATTAGTTAGTTGCATTGGATTAAGACACATTTTAACCCCATAAACAGTAACAAAGCTGTTTACAGCTTCTAAGCAATGTTTTCTTGGTTTTAGCCTGTTTTGGGACAAAATGGGTATAAGTGGCTTTTAAACTCTCCACATCTATCTCAAACTCTTATAATTAGTTAGTTGCATTGGATTAAGACACATTTTAACCCCAGAAACACTAACATAGCTGTTTACAGCTTCTAAGCAATGTTTTCTTGGTTTTAGCCTGTTTTGGGAGAAAATGGGTATAAGTGGCTTTTAAACTCTCCACATCTATCTCAAAGTCTTATAATTAGTTAGTTGCATTGGATTAAGACACATTTTAACCCCATAAACACTAACATAGCTGTGTACAGTTTCTAAGCAATGTTTTCTTGGTTTTAGCCTGTTTTGGGACAAAATGGGTATAAGTGGCTTTTAAACTCTCCACATCTATCTCAAACTCTTATAATTAGTTAGTTGCATTGGATTAAGACACATTTTAACCCCATAAACACTAACATAGCTGTTTACAGCTTCTAAGCAATGTTTTCTTGGTTTTAGCCTGTTTTGGGACAAAATGGGTATAAGTGGCTTTTAAACTCTCCACATCTATCTCAAACTCTTATACTTAGTTAGTTGCCTTGGATTAAGACACATTTAACCCCAAAAACACTAACAAAGCTGTTTAGTGCTTCTAAGCAATGTTTTCTTGGTTTTAGCCTGTTTTGGGACAAAATGGGTATAAGTGGCTTTTAAACTCTCCACATCTATCTCAAAGTCTTATAATTAGTTAGTTGCATGTGATTAAGACACATTTTAACCCCATAAATAGTAACAAAGCTGTTTACAGCTTCTAAGCAATGTTTTCTTGGTTTTAGCCTGTTTTGTGACAAAATGGGTATAAGTGGCTTTTAAACTCTCCACATCTATCTCAAACTCTTATAATTAGTTAGTTGCATTGGATTAAGACACATTTTAACCCCAGAAACACTAACATAGCTGTTTACAGCTTCTAAGCAATGTTTTCTTGGTTTTAGCCTGTTTTGGGACAAAATGGGTATAAGTGGCTTTTAAACTCTCCACATCTATCTCAAAGTCTTATAATTAGTTAGGTGCATTGGATTAAGACACATTTTAACCCCTTAAACACTAACATAGCTGTTTACAGCTTCTAAGCAATGTTTTTTTGGTGTTAGCGTGTTTTGGGACAAAATGGGTATAAGTGGCTTTTAAACTCTCCACATCTATCTCAAACTCTTATAATTAGTTAGTTGCATTGGATTAAGACACATTTTAACCCCAGGAACACTAACATAGCTGTTTAGTGCTTCTAAGCAATGTCTTCTTGGTTTTAGCCTGTTTTGGGACAAAATGGGTATAAGTGGCTTTTAAACTCTCCACATCTATCTCTAAATCTTATAATTAGTTAGTTGCATTGGATTAAGACACATTTTAACCCCATAAACAGTAACAAAGCTGTTTACAGCTTCTAAGTAATGTTTTCTTGGTTTTAGCCTGGTTTGGGACAAAATGGGTATAAGTGGCTTTTAAACTCTCCACATCTATCTCAAACTCTTATAATTAGTTAGTTGCATTGGATTAAGACACATTTTAACCCCAGAAACACTAACATAGCTGTTTACAGCTTCTAAGCAATGTTTTCTTGGTTTTAGCCTGTTTTGGGACAAAATGGGTATAAGTGGCTTTTAAACTCTCCACATCTATCTCAAAGTCTTATAATTAGTTAGTTGCATTGGATTAAGACACATTTTAACCCCATAAACACTTACATAGCTGTTTACAGCTTCTAAGCAATGTTTTCTTGGTTTTAGCCTGTTTTGGGACAAAATGGGTATAAGTGGCTTTTAAACTCTCCACATCTATCTCAAAGTCTTATAATTAGTTAGGTGCATTGGATTAAGACACATTTTAACCCCATAAACACTAACATAGCTGTTTACAGCTTCTAAGCAATGTTTTCTTTATTTTAGCCTGTTTTGGGACAAAATGGGTATAAGTGGCTTTTAAACTCTCCACATCTATCTCAAAGTCTTATAATTAGTTAGTTGCATTGGATTAAGACACATTTTAACCCCATAAACAGTAACAAAGCTGTTTACAGCTTCTAAGCAATGTTTTCTTGGTTTTAGCCTGTTTTGGGACAAAATGGGTATAAGTGGCTTTTAAACTCTCCACATCTATCTCAAACTCTTATAATTAGTTAGTTGCATTGGATTAAGACACATTTTAACCCCAGAAACACTAACATAGCTGTTTACAGCTTCTAAGCAATGTTTTCTTGGTTTTAGCCTGTTTTGGGAGAAAATGGGTATAAGTGGCTTTTAAACTCTCCACATCTATCTCAAAGTCTTATAATTAGTTAGTTGCATTGGATTAAGACACATTTTAACCCCATAAACACTAACATAGCTGTGTACAGTTTCTAAGCAATGTTTTCTTGGTTTTAGCCTGTTTTGGGACAAAATGGGTATAAGTGGCTTTTAAACTCTCCACATCTATCTCAAACTCTTATCATTAGTTAGTTGCATTGGATTAAGACACATTTTAACCCCAGAAACACTAACATAGCTGTTTACAGCTTCTAAGCAATGTTTTCTTGGTTGTAGCCTGTTTTGGGAGAAAATGGGTATAAGTGGCTTTTAAACTCTCCACATCTATCTCAAAGTCTTATAATTAGTTAGTTGCATTGGATTAAGAAACATTTTAACCCCATAAACACTAACATAGCTGTTTACAGCTTCTAAGCAATGTTTTCTTGGTTTTAGCCTGTTTTGGGACAAAATGGGTATAAGTGGCTTTTAAACTCTCCACATCTATCTCAAACTCTTATACTTAGTTAGTTGCATTGGATTAAGACACATTTTAACCCCAGAAACACTAACAAAGCTGTTTAGTGCTTCTAAGCAATGTTTTCTTGATTTTAGACTGTTTTGGGACAAAATGGGTATAAGTGGCTTTTAAACTCTCCACATCTATCTCAAACTATTATAACTAGTCAGTTGCATTGGATTAAGACACATTTTAACCCCATAAACACTAACATAGCTGTTTACAGCTTCTAAGCAATGTTTTCTTGGTTTTAGCCTGGTTTGGGACAAAATGGGTATAAGTGGCTTGTAAACTCTCCACATCTATCTCAAACTCTTATACTTAGTTAGTTGCCTTGGATGAAGACACATTTTAACCCCAAAAACACTAACAAAGCTGTTTAGTGCTTCTAAGCAATGTTTTCTTGGTTTTAGCTTGTTTTGTTAGAATTTAGAGAGAGTGAGCTGCAAGATACATTCTACTCCAATATAAACTCACAAGAACACTTAAAGTGGAATTTGTGTGTTCATGTGTAAAGCCTTTAAGATACAACTCAATGAGAGTGTTCTTAAGGTAAAGAAGGAGTTATACACGCCAATATAAGCTGTGCATACTCAAGAATAAGTATGAGAGGCAATAGCACTCTCACATCAAAGATAACCCAATAACCCTTTAGAATAGTTTAGAGAATAGTGTAGAGAATGGAATGAAAGAAAGGTGGAGACCAAGCATTGCCAAAGCTTGGTCTCTCCATGAGATTATCAAGACTAGATTCTACCCATTTGAGTGTAAAAAGACGAGTTTAGTAAAGGGAAAAACTCCCCATTGGAGAGCTTAATATTATTAGTGATATGTGTTACATATTTATATAAGGAGTGAATGGAGTATGTGTCTCCCTTCTAAACCTAATTGAAACGGCCACATATACATACACATATACACATTTGGTAGTGTGGAAAGTGACATGAAGAGAGAGGGGAGCTGGTCCCAAGCATGTAGATAGTGACAGCTCCAAAGTGACCTCTTAAGCCAACATGTGGCTCTTCCACTTGTTGCTTCTCTCTCTAATACCAACTTGTGATCTTTGAATGTTGTTGGACGCCCAAGAGTGATAGGGACACCTCCTAAACGGATCTTTAGGTCACATGTGACTCCTTGCAACTTGCATTGACTCCAAACTCACATGGGACCACCTTTTGCCGCCCAAACTCTATTTGAATCCTAGGGCCTTCTTCACTCCATTCATTGGCCCTAGGTTTGTACATCTTTATCAGCATATCTTGACCCTATATTTGCACAACTTCATCTTCGATACTGACCCGAGGTTTGCACATTCTTCTTTGGTAGTTTAACCTCGGTTTAGCACAACTTGATCTTGATAACTTATGACCCGGATTATGCACACGCTGTGGTCTTGATAACTTGACCCGGACTTTGCACATGTGTTTCTTGATGGAGAGTGGCGAGTGAACTCCCGGGTGTGTGACTTCTTCATCCGGTTCAATACTCCCCCTCAAGCTTAAGTGTAGAGAGATCGGAGGTTAAGCTTGAAGCTTCATGAGCCTTCTTTGAACTCCATCATTCCCATTGCATCTTCCTCTCTAATACTCCCCCTCAAGCTTGGGCGGTGGGGACCAAAGACCAAGCTTGCAACACACAAAGAACTACCTCATTAAAAACCTTAGCAAAGAAAACCACTTGGGATAAAACTTTGCCAAGGGAAAAAGAGTATAGCCTTTATGGTTGAATGGTGTAGCTTTGGCCTTGGTTTGAATGTGGGATGGCTTTGGCTTCTTGCTTATTTTGCTCACACACCATTGCTTCATTATCGAAGTGAACCTCTTCTTCTCATCTAGCTTACAAATGGCTTTGTTTCTTTTACACCTTCAACAAAAGATGTAAAGAGATTCTTAAGTATATTTGCCATGAGAATAATATTAAGCTTAGATTGAGACATGAGAAAATAAATTGGAAAATGAGCTAGCAATTACCCAGTCTAAATTCATTTTAATATATATCTAAAACTCAGATTTTAAACATGAAATAAATTCCAAATTTCAATTCTTAAAATGACAAATTAAACATTAATAAACTGTTTTAACACAAGGCAATTCTCTAAAACCACAACCTAATATTTGTTCTCTAAATTCAGATTCTAAGAATGACAAATTCACTATATGCATGACTAATCTGATTCAAATGAGGTTAATGAATTAGATATATTGAAAAAGTTTAAGGGTTTAGAGATAGCCTTTGATCTTCTTTGTTGGTTGAGACAGTCTTTGCACCACCACTTGAGTTTCTGCCCCATGGGTCTCCTCTTTATGGTTCTCTTGATCCCAATTATCTTTATCTTCAAACTGCTTCTATAGCTCCATGAGGGAATTTTACACCTTTCCCCCCCTCAATATTGACTTGAATGGTGAATGAAAGCCAATCTTGAAGGGTTTTGTAAATCCTACTTCAGCTCAAACAATGGACCGACCAGTCCAGTAAGCACTTCAATGTAGCTTCTTTTGAAGCTTTGTTCGTGTCCATTCAATGGCCACTCGACCCTCAAATTATCTCAATGGTCGAGTGCTTCTTCTCAGTCGCGCCAGACTGATATATCTCCATTTAATCGAGTATAACTCGTGAACGGTTGCTCCGATTGGAATGATCTCACCTCCGGTGAACAGACAACTCAATTGTCTACAATATTTGTGAAGAGCGCGGAAGCTGGAAAAGAGTGGAAGACCTCCGTATGTGTCGAGAACCAATCCTGAACATTTGTCCACACCCTTCTTGTCACTTCTTTACTGCTCATAAGAACCAAACGTTTTGGAGCTTCTCTGTAGTATCCTTAGAGCTTCTCCACAGCTCCACACACTTCATAAAAAAAAATTGGCTCCTTCCTCTAAGTGTTTCTATTCATTGTAGTCCTTCATGACTTGATTTCTTTTCTTATGGATCCCTTTGCTTTATCTTGTGTTTCTCATTAGAGTGTTCACACATGTCTCCTCTCCTTTAAACCTTCATCATAAGATTTAAAGAAAAATTTTAAAGCACATGTTGTGGGGTTTTAAGAAAACACTTAACAAAACTTGAGAAACCAAATAAAGAATTAAGATAACTAAGGTAATGAAAAATACTATATTTATTAGAAAAATATTTAAAAACGAATTTAAAATATTTTTAAAAATATTTTTAAAAAAACGAATTTAAAATATTTTTAGATAAATATAGATATAAATAAATTCAAACATGAAATTCAAATTTTAAAACTTGAATTAAGATGAATTTAAATAAACTAAAAGATAAGAGTTTAGAGGGTAGCCTTTTAAAGTAGAGATGTGGTTTGAATCATCTTTGGGACCACTATCTTGACTTGGTCATGGCTTGGGCCATGTCTTGAGTCTTGAGTCTTGAAACCTTGTGCCTAGAAGATCTCAACTAATGCACATTCAATCAGCTCTTAACAACTTTGACACTACCACACATGCTTTGGAGCTGATTCATCACCTTCCACCAGCTTTCCTCTCCACTAGATCTTCCACCATAGTCAACTCCGGTCTGCTTCCTCCAGTCAGCCTCTCTGGACTGCCATTTTCAAGTCATCCGGCTTAGTACTATGGTTGGGCTTGTCTGTGGTCTCTGAAGCTTGATGGTCATTGGTTCTAACTCCAAGCATTGATGATGCGCCGGAATGTTATATGCCCACTGAATCGGGCATAACTTTTTATCGGTTGCTCGGATTGATAAGATTTCACTTCCACTGTAACGATGACTCTATCGTCTAGAACTTTTGTGAAGAAAGCGGAAGCTGAATCGCAGTGGAAGGCTTTCGTAGGAGTCGATCTTTGAGACGTTTCGGCAGAGATTTTACTTGTTGCCGAGAATGGAGTAACCAGAACTTGTAACTTAGTAACCGAAAGTATTTGTAACCAGAATGAGAGTTTAGTAACCAGAATGAGAGTTTAGTAACCAGAATGAGAGTTTTAGTAACCAAGAGTGAAAGATTTTAGTAACCAAGAATAAGAGTTTAGTAACCAAGAAGAGTGTATGAGTGTTTGAGTGTTTAGTGTTTAGTAAACAGAATGAGCAAAGGAATTGAAGCAGCTTTAAGGACTGACTTCAAGATACCATAAACCTCCAACAAGTAGATTCACTGTTCTCCCTTGTGGATTTCATGGCTTCTCCAAACTGAAACTTCAAACTGCCTTGATAACCTCCATATAGAGTATCTACTCCAATGGCTCCAAGAACAGCTTCAAAACGCCATCTTTGTGGCTTCTTTTGCAGAATTCAAAACTAGCAGCTCAGATCTTGAGCCTGCTCTGATACCATGTTAGAATTTAGAGAGAGTGAGCTGCAAGATACATTCTACTCCAATATAAACTCACAAGAACACTTAAAGTGGAATTTGTGTGTTCATGTGTAAAGCCTTTAAGATACAACTCAATGAGAGTGTTCTTAAGGTAAAGAAGGAGTTATACACGCCAATATAAGCTGTGCATACTCAAGAATAAGTATGAGAGGCAATAGCACTCTCACATCAAAGATAACCCAATAACCCTTTAGAATAGTTTAGAGAATAGTGTAGAGAATGGAATGAAAGAAAGGTGGAGACCAAGCATTGCCAAAGCTTGGTCTCTCCATGAGATTATCAAGACTAGATTCTACCATTTGAGTGTAAAAAGACGAGTTTAGTAAAGGGAAAAACTCCCCATTGGAGAGCTTAATATTATTAGTGATATGTGTTACATATTTATATAAGGAGTGAATGGAGTATGTGTCTCCCTTCTAAACCTAATTGAAACGGCCACATATACATACACATATACACATTTGGTAGTGTGGAAAGTGACATGAAGAGAGAGGGGAGCTGGTCCCAAGCATGTAGATAGTGACAGCTCCAAAGTGACCTCTTAAGCCAACATGTGGCTCTTCCACTTGTTGCTTCTCTCTCTAATACCAACTTGTGATCTTTGAATGTTGTTGGACGCCCAAGAGTGATAGGGACACCTCCTAAACGGATCTTTAGGTCACATGTGACTCCTTGCAACTTGCATTGACTCCAAACTCACATGGGACCACCTTTTGCCGCCCAAACTCTATTTGAATCCTAGGGCCTTCTTCACTCCATTCATTGGCCCTAGGTTTGTACATCTTTATCAGCATATCTTGACCCTATATTTGCACAACTTCATCTTCGATACTGACCCGAGGTTTGCACATTCTTCTTTGGTAGTTTAACCTCGGTTTAGCACAACTTGATCTTGATAACTTATGACCCGGATTATGCACACGCTGTGGTCTTGATAACTTGACCCGGACTTTGCACATGTGTTTCTTGATGGAGAGTGGCGAGTGAACTCCCGGGTGTGTGACTTCTTCATCCGGTTCAATATGTTTTGGGACAAAATGGGTATAAGTGGCTTTTAAACTCTCCACATCTATCTCAAAGTCTTATAATTAGTTAGTTGCATTGGATTAAGACACATTTTAACCCCATAAACAGTAACAAAGCTGTTTACAGCTTCTAAGCAATGTTTTCTTGGTTTTAGCCTGTTTTGGGACAAAATGGGTATAAGTGGCTTTTAAACTCTCCACATCTATCTCAAACTCTTATAATTAGTTAGTTGCATTGGATTAAGACACATTTTAACCCCAGAAACACTAACATAGCTGTTTACAGCTTCTAAGCAATGTTTTCTTGGTTTTAGCCTGTTTTGGGAGAAAATGGGTATAAGTGGCTTTTAAACTCTCCACATCTATCTCAAAGTCTTATAATTAGTTAGTTGCATTGGATTAAGACACATTTTAACCCCATAAACACTAACATAGCTGTGTACAGTTTCTAAGCAATGTTTTCTTGGTTTTAGCCTGTTTTGGGACAAAATGGGTATAAGTGGCTTTTAAACTCTCCACATCTATCTCAAACTCTTATAATTAGTTAGTTGCATTGGATTAAGACACATTTTAACCCCATAAACACTAACATAGCTGTTTACAGCTTCTAAGCAATGTTTTCTTGGTTTTATTGATCAAGAGAATAAGCCTAAGGCAGCCATGGCCGTCCGTACAATTATGGGGCCGTCCGTACAACCAAGCAATAAGGTCGAGTCATGTAAGTGTGTAAAGACAATGAGGAGGCCTGCTCTCCTTAGGCCCATGAGAAGGATCTAGAATGTCGCTTGTAGCCGTTAGAGAGGAGGAACAAGTGGAGTCACGGGTTATGTTGTGTTTAAGGAGACTAGGACGGGTCACTATCACCGTTGGGATTAGTTCTATCTCTCTCCTTGTCCCTATCACTTATACGATCGGTTGGTAGAGGGTGTAGCCCTAATTTTCCCTTGATATATATAGGCTTTAGCCTACATTGTAATATGATTTCTTATGGAACAATAACCTAATCTTTTCTTCTTCCTCATTCTCTTTGTCTACCGATATCTCTCATCAATCTCTTGATTCTCTTCTTTATTCTACAAAGTCTTACATGGTATCAGAGCAAGTTCTTCGATTCTCTACAGTCTAATCTCATTCTCCTACTCATTTCTACACTCTAGTCTCCTTATCTTCGTTTCTTCTTACTCGCATCTCTTTTATTCTCCGGGTAAAAGCTTTACCCATCGGTCCATAGAAATCCGACCATGGAAAACGCCAAGCCCATTGTTTCACCGGTTGTCCTAAAGGGGACAAACTACTTGCTGTGGACAAGAACCACAAGAACCGCCCTTGGAGGTCGTGGCCTTTGGAGTCATGTCGAGTCCGACTATGTCCCAAAGAAAAACCCCAAAGGAGAGGACGCTTCCGAGGCGGAAGCGGAGGAAGAGAGCGAGAGGAAGGCCAAATGGTTCCAAGAAGACCAAGTTGTCCTATCTGTTCTCCAAAACTCTCTGGACACGCCTATCCTTGAGGCCTACTCATATTGCGAGACGGCCAAGGAACTGTGGGAAACACTTAAAGGCGTGTATGGTAATGTCTCTAACATGACTAGAGTCGTTGAGGTCAAGAAGGCCATAAATGATCTTAACCAAGATGATGTGGAGTTCACTAAGCATCTTGGTAAGTTCCGTGCACTATGGTCCGAGCTTGACATGTTGCGGCCAAGTACACTTGAGGCAAGTGTGCTAAACGAAAGAAAGGAGCAAGACAAAGTCTTCGGACTCCTACTTACCTTGAACCCGTCCTTCAACGACCTCTTGAAGCACATTCTAAGGGCAGAGAAGCTCCCCTCCTTTGAAGATATTTGCTCCCAAATTCAGAAAGAGCAAGGATCCCTTGATTTGTTTAGCGGTAAGGGGGAGCTTGCTTCGGCCAACAAAGGAATGTACAAGCAAGAGGAGAGGAAGTTGTTGGTGTGCGACCACTGCAAGAAGCGGGGTCATCTGAAAGACAAGTGCTGGGTTCTCCATCCTCATCTCAAGCCGGCCAAGTTCAAAGCCAACCTCTCAAAGGAAGCGGTTAGCGATAAAGGAGCCGGATCATCAAAGCAGGGAGATGAGGTGGCCATGACCGCAGCCTACGGAGATGTGGTGAGGAAGTCAGACCTTGAGGCTCTCATCCGCTCCATTGCTTCACTCAAGGAGTCTGGTATCTCTTTCTTTACTTCTAGGCCTAGCAAATCGCTTGTTATTGACTCGGGAGCCTCACATCATATGATTAGTAACCCTAGTTTAATTGACAACATAAAACCGGCCTTAGGAAATGTTGTTATTGCAAATGGAGAACAAATACCAGTAAAGGGAATAGGGGACTTGAAACTATTTGATAAAACCTCAAAAGCTTTCTTTATGCCTACCTTTACCTCCAATTTACTATCGGTTAAGAGGACCACAAATGATTTGAATTGTTATGCAATCTTTGGTCCTAACAATGTTTATTTTCAGGATATTGAGACTGGAAAGGTTCTTGGAGAAGGGCAAGGGAGTGGAGATCTCTATGTCCTAGAGAAAACCGATCCAAATTTATCCTCTACTAAGTCTTGTTTTGTTGTTGATTCGAATATGGTGTGGCATGCTAGGCTAGGCCACCCACATTCACGTGCTTTAGGGTTGATGTTTCCTAATATTTCTTTTGATAATTCTACTTGTGAACCTTGTATTCTTGGAAAACATTGCAAGTCTATCTTTCCTAAGTCAACTACTATTTATGAGAATTGTTTTGATTTAGTTCACTCAGATGTTTGGACATCACCATGCCTATCTAGAGATAATAACAAGTATTTTGTGACTTTTATTGATGAAAAATCAAAATACACTTGGATTACCTTGTTGCCATCTAAAGATAGAGTATTTGATGCCTTTATCAATTTTCAAAATTATGTGACTAATCACTTCAATGCTAAACTTAAGGTACTTAGGTCTGATAATGGGGGGGAATACACAAGTTGCAAGTTCAAAGAACATCTCTCCAAGCATGGCATTCTTCATCAAACTAGTTGTCCCTACACGCCACAACAAAATGGTGTGGCCGAGAGGAAGAACCGGCACCTCATGGAAGTGGCGCGGGCAATCATGTTCCATTCGAGTGTTCCTAAACGATATTGGGGTGATGCCGTGATGACTGCATGCTACCTAATCAACCGAACACCAACTAGAGTTCTTCATGACTTATCTCCATTTGAAGTACTAAACAAATTTAAACCATCTCTTGATCACTTACGAGTTTTCGGCTGTATTTGTTTTGTGTTAGTACCAGGAGAACAAAGGAGTAAGCTGGATGCCAAAAGTACAAAGTGTATGTTCATTGGCTACTCCACCACACAAAAGGGGTACAAATGTTATGATCCGGCCACAAGTCGACTATATGTCTCTCGAGATGTCCGGTTTCTAGAACATGTGGGCTACCATGACAAGAGGGATTGGAACAGCCTTAAAGATCTCTCTCACTCACCTAATGACCGAGCTTCGAGTCTACGGTTCCTTCTTGATCACCTTGGCAACCCATCTCCACCAACGGGTGCCGTGCGGCCAACACTAAGTCAAATTTCTACCGATGGTGGGTCTGACCAAGGAGATGCAAATGACAATGGTTCAGCCCAAGATGGTGAATCTCTCGAGTCTGGCCTACCCATAACCGGTGTTCTCGTCCCTGGCCCTACAACGGACACGCATGCTCCGGCGGCGGCCTCTACCGAGGAAAACACGGAGACGGCTCCTACGGACGGTACGTCCACCGTGTTGCCTAGCGTGGATCCACTTCCGGCACCAGTCCTGCGTCGGAGCACCAGACCTCGATCGGATCCCTCCACTTGGAAGAACAAGCGTGTCTATTACAACAGCCAAGCTGTCGCTCATCCCATTCAGTCCGTTTGTTCCCTTGAGCTGTTACCTGCTGATCACCAAGCTTTCTTCGGCCAAGTGGACGCCAATTGGATCCCGCAGACATATGATGAAGCCAAGGAACATCAAGGTTGGTTAGATGCGGTCAAGGATGAAACTGGCGCCATGATCCGGAATCATACGTGGGACGAATCGGATCTTCCTCAAGGCAAGCGGGCAGTTAGCTCCAAATGGGTGTTTACCATAAAGTATTTGAGCAATGGTGACATTGAACGGCATAAAGCCAGGTTAGTGGCCCGTGGCTTCACCCAAACCTATGGCGCGGACTACACGGACACCTTTGCACCCGTGGCCAAGCTCCATACGGTTCGGGTTGTGCTGTCTCTTGCTGTCAACCTCTCATGGGACTTATGGCAGATGGATGTGAAGAACGCCTTCCTTCAAGGTGAACTTGATGAAGAAGTGTACATGACGCCTCCTCCCGGCCTTGAAGACATGGTTACACCCGGAAAAGTCTTGAGGCTACGTAAGGCCATCTATGGCCTTAAGCAGTCCCCACGAGCGTGGTACCACAAACTAAGCTCCACTCTCAAGACTGATGGTTTTACGCGATCGGAGGCTGATCATACTCTCTTCACGCGTCGCACCTCTATTGGTTGGGTGGTGGTGCTCATATACGTCGACGACATCATCGTGACTGGTGATGATAAGGCGGCCATTCAGGACACCAAGGACTCTCTCAAGTCGGTATTTGACATCAAGGACCTTGGGGAACTCAAATACTTTCTTGGTATTGAGATTTGTCGCTCACCGGAAGGACTCTTCCTCTCACAACGCAAGTATACTCTTGACTTGTTAGAGGAGACTGGCAAGCTTGGTGTGTCTCCGGTTGCTACGCCCCTTGATGAAGATTACCAGCTCAAGCGAAAGGGGGAGAGCTTACGGGCAAAAGAAGGCCGACCTAAGGAACCAATGGACGAGCCATTCTTAGACGTCACACGCTACCGCCGGCTTGTAGGTAAGCTGATATACCTTACTATCACACGACCTGACATATCCTATGCTGTGAATCAGGTTAGCCAACATATGAAGGCACCAAGCAAGTACCAATGGAGTCAAGTCGAAAGGATCCTAAGCTATCTCAAGGGCAGTCCGGGTCAAGGTATTTGGATGGGCAAGAATGACAACACCGAAATCGTTGGCTATTGTGATGCGGATTACAATGGCGACACGCTGGATAGGAGATCCACCACTGGGTACTGCACGTTTGTTGGAGGCAACTTGGTTACATGGAGGTCTAAGAAACAAAAGGTGGTTTCATGCTCTAGCGCCGAGGCCGAGTATAGAGCTATGAGGAAGCTCACTAACGAGATGACATGGCTGAAGGGCCTACTCAAGGACTTAGGCATCGAGACAAAGCAGCCCATGACCATGCACTGCGACAATGAAGCGGCTATCCACATTGCCACAAACTCAGTCTTTCATGAGAGGACCAAGCACATAGAAAGCGATTGCCACAAGGTGAGAGAGAAGATTGAAGAAGGAGTGGTGTTACCATGCCACACAAGGAGTCAAGATCAGCTAGCTGACATCTTCACCAAGTCTGCAAGCTCCAAGGTTTGTGATCACATCTACAGCAAACTTGGACTTGTAGACATTACACGGCCATGATCAAGCTTCCCTAATCCGTGGACAGCACACTCTTTTTCCCTTGACTTGGTTTTGTCCCATGAGGTTTTCTAAGTCAAGGTTTTTAATGAGGTGCTGCTTCACGGGTTCCAAGCTTAGCCATTTCACTCGGCTAAGCTTGAGGGGGAGTATTGATCAAGAGAATAAGCCTAAGGCAGCCACTAAGACACATTTTAACCCCATAAACACTAACATAGCTGTGTACAGTTTCTAAGCAATGTTTTCTTGGTTTTAGCCTGTTTTGGGACAAAATGGGTATAAGTGGCTTTTAAACTCTCCACATCTATCTCAAACTCTTATAATTAGTTAGTTGCATTGGATTAAGACACATTTTAACCCCATAAACACTAACATAGCTGTTTACAGCTTCTAAGCAATGTTTTCTTGGTTTTATTGATCAAGAGAATAAGCCTAAGGCAGCCATGGCCGTCCGTACAATTATGGGGCCGTCCGTACAACCAAGCAATAAGGCCGAGTCATGTAAGTGTGTAAAGACAATGAGGAGGCCTGCTCTCCTTAGGCCCATGAGAAGGATCTAGAATGTCGCTTGTAGCCGTTAGAGAGGAGGAACAAGTGGAGTCACGGGTTATGTTGTGTTTAAGGAGACTAGGACGGGTCACTATCACCGTTGGGATTAGTTCTATCTCTCTCCTTGTCCCTATCACTTATACGATCGGTTGGTAGAGGGTGTAGCCCTAATTTTCCCTTGATATATATAGGCTTTAGCCTACATTGTAATATGATTTCTTATGGAACAATAACCTAATCTTTTCTTCTTCCTCATTCTCTTTGTCTACCGATATCTCTCATCAATCTCTTGATTCTCTTCTTTATTCTACAAAGTCTTACAGGTTTTAGCCTGTTTTGGGACAAAATGGGTATAAGTGGCTTTTAAACTCTCCACATCTATCTCAAACTCTTATACTTAGTTAGTTGCCTTGGATTAAGACACATTTAACCCCAAAAACACTAACAAAGCTGTTTAGTGCTTCTAAGCAATGTTTTCTTGGTTTTAGCCAGTTTTGGGACAAAATGGGTATAAGTGGCTTTTAAACTCTCCACATCTATCTCAAAGTCTTATAATTAGTTAGTTGCATGTGATTAAGACACATTTTAACCCCATAAATAGTAACAAAGCTGTTTACAGCTTCTAAGCAATGTTTTCTTGGTTTTAGCCTGTTTTGTGACAAAATGGGTATAAGTGGCTTTTAAACTCTCCACATCTATCTCAAACTCTTATAATTAGTTAGTTGCATTGGATTAAGACACATTTTAACCCCAGAAACACTAACATAGCTGTTTACAGCTTCTAAGCAATGTTTTCTTGGTTTTAGCCTGTTTTGGGACAAAATGGGTATAAGTGGCTTTTAAACTCTCCACATCTATCTCAAAGTCTTATAATTAGTTAGGTGCATTGGATTAAGACACATTTTAACCCCTTAAACACTAACATAGCTGTTTACAGCTTCTAAGCAATGTTTTTTTGGTGTTAGCGTGTTTTGGGACAAAATGGGTATAAGTGGCTTTTAAACTCTCCACATCTATCTCAAACTCTTATAATTAGTTAGTTGCATTGGATTAAGACACATTTTAACCCCAGGAACACTAACATAGCTGTTTAGTGCTTCTAAGCAATGTCTTCTTGGTTTTAGCCTGTTTTGGGACAAAATGGGTATAAGTGGCTTTTAAACTCTCCACATCTATCTCTAAATCTTATAATTAGTTAGTTGCATTGGATTAAGACACATTTTAACCCCATAAACAGTAACAAAGCTGTTTACAGCTTCTAAGTAATGTTTTCTTGGTTTTAGCCTGTTTTGGGACAAAATGGGTATAAGTGGCTTTTAAACTCTCCACATCTATCTCAAACTTGTTGGGATTTATGAGACAAAGCTCACAAGAGAGGGTAGACAAACACTTGGTGAATGAATCCCCCTTTACCCACAACAAACTAACTCATTCTCAAGGGGGAGGAGAGAACATCAACTTGTGATGAACTCCCCATAAACAAGCTAGATAGAACCCAAATACTAGAGAGTAAGCGGATCCTAACTAGGAGAAGCACTAGTTTGAGACTTATCCTCTTCTAGTATCACAACACTTAGAGTTTGTGTACTTAGGAGAAGGAGGATTAAGAATCAGTAATCTAGGCTAAGTAAAGCAGTAAATAAGAAGAGTTTAGGTGGATTTGAGAAGAGAATAGGCTGCCTTAAGGGCAGCCCCTAACCGCTAATCCTAAACTCTCTACATTGTTAATATGAAACAAGAACACAAGTATAGAGAGGAAATCGGTTTCTCTTCTATTGAATAATATTGTGATTTGTTACAAAATGAGAGATTACAATGCTTAATATAGGAGAACAAATGTATATGGCCGTTTGAGATAAATGAGAGGTGAGAGTGACATATAGCCGTTGGTGCACAAGTGGGTGTATGGTGAAAGGGACAGCTCCTTCCCTTGGTTGTCTCATTCTTCACCAACCAAGGTCTCACATGCTTCCTTCCTTCCCTTCTTTTCCCTTTGTGAGACATTTAACTTCTTCTTGGGCCTCTTCTTCTTATAAGGCCTTTACTTCACAATTCTTCTCACATTGCTCTTATGGCCTTGCTGACCACTCTCATTGTTCTCACGGCCCACATGGCCTTATTGGCCACTCTTATTGTGCTCACGGCCTTACTGGCCGCTCCCACACCACTCATGGCCTTACCGGCCACACTTCTTGTACTAGCAGCCTTACCGGCCACTCTCTTCTTCCTTGTGCAGCTCGGCCTCACCGGCCTCACTCTCTCTTCTCCTTCATATATACTAATAGTACGGACGGGCCTGTACGGACGGGCCTGTACGGACGGGCCTGTACGGACGGGCCTGTACAGACGGGCCTGTACGGACGGGCCTTCTCTTCAATGTGTTCACGGCCTAACTGGCCGCTCACCGGACATGGGTCCGTTCACGGACACGGTACATGGTACCGGACACGGTACATGGTCGCTCACGGACACGGACATGGCCTTACCGGCCTTTACATGGCCTTTCCGGCCTTTCTTCTCTTCTTCCAAGGCTCGGCCTTACCGGCCTCTCCTCTCTCCTCCTTGGTACATTCTAATACTCCCCCGCACGCTTGATCGGTGGGACACCATGGGGACCAAAGATCAAGGGTGGACTAGTGTCATCTACCTCATTAAAAAAACCTCAACAAAGAAAACCTCTTGGGATAAAACTTTGTTAAGGGAAAAAGAGTATAGACTCCACTATCCATGATGTCCCTTGACCTTGGTTTGCAAAGAACTAGCTCCCTTCTCTTCATGATTTGAACCGCTCCTACTCCTTAGCCCACCTTGCCTTTAGCACATTCCTTATGATCTCCATCCTTGCGCCTTTAGAATTTCTTTGAGGCTCTCATAGTCTCCTTTACCCCTTAAACAAGTGATAAAGAAGAGAAGAATAAGTGTTTGCTATGAGGAATATCAAAGAAAATTTCTAAAAGTGTGACAATTTAAGAGAACATATTAAAGAGTAAAGACTAGTAATGAAGCTAAGGTAATGAATTTAAGAAATTTAAATAGAGTAGAGTTTAGAGCACAGCCTTTATGGTGTTTTGATGGATAGGAAGGAGAGGGTTGAACACTGATGCGGTTTGAAATTCCTCCTTGAGACCGCTTCTCTAACCATGGTTTTAACCCGGTCAGTTTTATCGTCAGACTGACATATGCCCACTGAATCGGACATAACTTTCGAACGGCTGCTCGGATTGGTATGATTCCACTTCCACTGGCAAGATGACTCTGTGGTCTCGAACTTTAATGAAGAACGCGGAAGCCGAATCGCAGTGGAAGGGTTTCGTCCGAGTCGATCTTTGAGACGCTTCGGCTGAGCTTTAAGTAAAGACTTTTGCTTGTGGCCGAGCAGAATCTGTGAGGTACGGTCTGAAGTCACTTGATCTCCCCCGTAACCTTTACTTGATGATGGGCTGAAACCTCATCACCTCAGTTGAAGCCTTGTGCATCACCGTTCTCATGCACATCCGATCAACAGTTGAAACCTTGTGCATCACCTTTCTTAAAGACCATTGTGCACATCCGATCAACAACTTGGCACTAACACACATGCTCTTGGACTGATTCATCACATTCCACCAGCTTAACAAAGACTTGGTGGCCCTTGGTTCTAACTCCAGGCATTGTGCTGCGCTCTTACATGGCTATCTTGTAGCCTTCAACCTCGCCACTTCTTCTCCTTGAGATAGTGAGCGAGCTCCACACAATCTTCAATGCTGAAACTGAAACCAAAAAGATCAATGGAACAGATTCTAAACAAGAGATTGTTAGAGATTAGAGTATAGAGAATATTACTGAAATTAAATAGAGAATTTAGAGAATAAGTAACCAAGTATAAGTAACCAAGAGAATAAAGTATAAGAGAGTATAAGAGAGAATATGGGCGATAGTATAAGGTGAATGGAGAGTAGAATAGAGCTCAAGAGTTCCTATGGACAGAGTTAGACTCTGTTTTCTTGAGTTTGCAGAAGCTTTGACAGCCAAGAACAACCAAGAAGACAATCTCTTTTGGTGCTTTAATGGCTGAAACACATGGACCTTATGGAAAATTAGTTTCTCCAAAGGTTTAGGACACTTCTCATGGTAGAATCACTTAAACAGGTGTTCTCCAAGAGTCTAATGCCTTCAAGGATCACGAAAGAGCATATAGAAGATGCTTTCCATGTTCAAAATTCAAATAAAAGAAGAAACACCTTTGGAACAACCTTTTGTCCATTGGTTAAAAGAATGCATCTTGGACCAACTTGAATCTATTTGACCAAGCGGGCCATACATGCTAAAAACAAGAACTCTCTCTTCCCCAAACTCGAATCTGGACACACCATATGGCCAGAAACAAAGCTTTCTCAACCTTGAGAAGAAGAAGAAGCGATTTAGTAATTAAGCCTTTAAAGGAAATTTAACAAAAGCAAAATTAAACCTTTAGAGGAAAATTAACTAAATCCTAAGAGAACTAAATCCTAAGAATTTCGTGGCTCATTCAAGCACACAAGAACCGTGAATCCTCACCATGAACAACACAATTTGCTCAATGGTTCATCACTTCCCACACATCCCAAAATAAACAAAGCTATTACCAAATCGGTAAAGCTTAAGGATGGGGCTTGTAAAATCGATTTCTTTCCACACACTTGGTCTACAAATTCTAACAAGACAAGAGACCAAGCTTACTCAACAATGAGCTGCTAGAGAATCGATTTAATCAACAAAAGCAAAATTAAAGCTTTAAAGAAACTAAGCTAAGCGATTTAACACCTAAGCAAAGTCTAAAACTTTAACTAAGCTAACTCCTAAGAAAACGACTTTGAGAATGAGTTTAAATCACCAAGAACAGAACCTGCTCTGATACCATGTTGGGATTTATGAGACAAAGCTCACAAGAGAGGGTAGACAAACACTTGGTGAATGAATCCCCCTTTACCCACAACAAACTAACTCATTCTCAAGGGGGAGGAGAGAACATCAACTTGTGATGAACTCCCCATAAACAAGCTAGATAGAACCCAAATACTAGAGAGTAAGCGGATCCTAACTAGGAGAAGCACTAGTTTGAGACTTATCCTCTTCTAGTATCACAACACTTAGAGTTTGTGTACTTAGGAGAAGGAGGATTAAGAATCAGTAATCTAGGCTAAGTAAAGCAGTAAATAAGAAGAGTTTAGGTGGATTTGAGAAGAGAATAGGCTGCCTTAAGGGCAGCCCCTAACCGCTAATCCTAAACTCTCTACATTGTTAATATGAAACAAGAACACAAGTATAGAGAGGAAATCGGTTTCTCTTCTATTGAATAATATTGTGATTTGTTACAAAATGAGAGATTACAATGCTTAATATAGGAGAACAAATGTATATGGCCGTTTGAGATAAATGAGAGGTGAGAGTGACATATAGCCGTTGGTGCACAAGTGGGTGTATGGTGAAAGGGACAGCTCCTTCCCTTGGTTGTCTCATTCTTCACCAACCAAGGTCTCACATGCTTCCTTCCTTCCCTTCTTTTCCCTTTGTGAGACATTTAACTTCTTCTTGGGCCTCTTCTTCTTATAAGGCCTTTACTTCACAATTCTTCTCACATTGCTCTTATGGCCTTGCTGACCACTCTCATTGTTCTCACGGCCCACATGGCCTTATTGGCCACTCTTATTGTGCTCACGGCCTTACTGGCCGCTCCCACACCACTCATGGCCTTACCGGCCACACTTCTTGTACTAGCAGCCTTACCGGCCACTCTCTTCTTCCTTGTGCAGCTCGGCCTCACCGGCCTCACTCTCTCTTCTCCTTCATATATACTAATAGTACGGACGGGCCTGTACGGACGGGCCTGTACGGACGGGCCTGTACGGACGGGCCTGTACAGACGGGCCTGTACGGACGGGCCTTCTCTTCAATGTGTTCACGGCCTAACTGGCCGCTCACCGGACATGGGTCCGTTCACGGACACGGTACATGGTACCGGACACGGTACATGGTCGCTCACGGACACGGACATGGCCTTACCGGCCTTTACATGGCCTTTCCGGCCTTTCTTCTCTTCTTCCAAGGCTCGGCCTTACCGGCCTCTCCTCTCTCCTCCTTGGTACATTCTAATAAAACTCTTATAATTAGTTAGTTGCATTGGATTAAGACACATTTTAACCCCAGAAACACTAACATAGCTGTTTACAGCTTCTAAGCAATGTTTTCTTGGTTTTAGCCTGTTTTGGGACAAAATGGGTATAAGTGGCTTTTAAACTCTCCACATCTATCTCAAAGTCTTATAATTAGTTAGTTGCATTGGATTAAGACACATTTTAACCCCATAAACACTTACATAGCTGTTTACAGCTTCTAAGCAATGTTTTCTTGGTTTTAGCCTGTTTTGGGACAAAATGGGTATAAGTGGCTTTTAAACTCTCCACATCTATCTCAAAGTCTTATAATTAGTTAGGTGCATTGGATTAAGACACATTTTAACCCCATAAACACTAACATAGCTGTTTACAGCTTCTAAGCAATGTTTTCTTTATTTTAGCCTGTTTTGGGACAAAATGGGTATAAGTGGCTTTTAAACTCTCCACATCTATCTCAAAGTCTTATAATTAGTTAGTTGCATTGGATTAAGACACATTTTAACCCCATAAACAGTAACAAAGCTGTTTACAGCTTCTAAGCAATGTTTTCTTGGTTTTAGCCTGTTTTGGGACAAAATGGGTATAAGTGGCTTTTAAACTCTCCACATCTATCTCAAACTCTTATAATTAGTTAGTTGCATTGGATTAAGACACATTTTAACCCCAGAAACACTAACATAGCTGTTTACAGCTTCTAAGCAATGTTTTCTTGGTTTTAGCCTGTTTTGGGAGAAAATGGGTATAAGTGGCTTTTAAACTCTCCACATCTATCTCAAAGTCTTATAATTAGTTAGTTGCATTGGATTAAGACACATTTTAACCCCATAAACACTAACATAGCTGTGTACAGTTTCTAAGCAATGTTTTCTTGGTTTTAGCCTGTTTTGGGACAAAATGGGTATAAGTGGCTTTTAAACTCTCCACATCTATCTCAAACTCTTATCATTAGTTAGTTGCATTGGATTAAGACACATTTTAACCCCAGAAACACTAACATAGCTGTTTACAGCTTCTAAGCAATGTTTTCTTGGTTGTAGCCTGTTTTGGGAGAAAATGGGTATAAGTGGCTTTTAAACTCTCCACATCTATCTCAAAGTCTTATAATTAGTTAGTTGCATTGGATTAAGAAACATTTTAACCCCATAAACACTAACATAGCTGTTTACAGCTTCTAAGCAATGTTTTCTTGGTTTTAGCCTGTTTTGGGACAAAATGGGTATAAGTGGCTTTTAAACTCTCCACATCTATCTCAAACTCTTATACTTAGTTAGTTGCATTGGATTAAGACACATTTTAACCCCAGAAACACTAACAAAGCTGTTTAGTGCTTCTAAGCAATGTTTTCTTGATTTTAGACTGTTTTGGGACAAAATGGGTATAAGTGGCTTTTAAACTCTCCACATCTATCTCAAACTATTATAACTAGTCAGTTGCATTGGATTAAGACACATTTTAACCCCATAAACACTAACATAGCTGTTTACAGCTTCTAAGCAATGTTTTCTTGGTTTTAGCCTGGTTTGGGACAAAATGGGTATAAGTGGCTTGTAAACTCTCCACATCTATCTCAAACTCTTATACTTAGTTAGTTGCCTTGGATGAAGACACATTTTAACCCCAAAAACACTAACAAAGCTGTTTAGTGCTTCTAAGCAATGTTTTCTTGGTTTTAGCTTGTTTTGGGACAAAATGGGTATAAGTGGCTTTTAAACTCTCCACATCTATCTCAAACTCTTATAACTAGTCAGTTGCATTGGATTAAGACACATTTTAACCCCAGAAACACTAACATAGCTGTTTAGTGCTTCTAAGCAATGTCTTCTTGGTTTTAGCCTGTTTTGGGACAAAATGGGTATAAGTGGCTTTTAAACTCTCCACATCTATCTCTAAATCTTATTATTAGATAGTTGCATTGGATTAAGACACATTTTAACCCCTTAAACACTAACATAGCTGTTTACAGCTTCTAAGCAATGTTTTTTTGGTGTTAGCGTGTTTTGGGACAAAATGGGTATAAGTGGCTTTTAAACTCTCCACATCTATCTCAAACTCTTATAATTAGTTAGTTGCATTGGATTAAGACACATTTTAACCCCAGGAACACTAACATAGCTGTTTAGTGCTTCTAAGCAATGTCTTCTTGGTTTTAGCCTGTTTTGGGACAAAATGGGTATAAGTGGCTTTTAAACTCTCCACATCTATCTCTAAATCTTATAATTAGTTAGTTGCATTGGATTAAGACACATTTTAACCCCATAAACAGTAACAAAGCTGTTTACAGCTTCTAAGTAATGTTTTCTTGGTTTTAGCCTGTTTTGGGACAAAATGGGTATAAGTGGCTTTTAAACTCTCCACATCTATCTCAAACTCTTATAATTAGTTAGTTGCATTGGATTAAGACACATTTTAACCCCATAAACACTTACATAGCTGTTTACAGCTTCTAAGCAATGTTTTCTTGGTTTTAGCCTGTTTTGGGACAAAATGGGTATAAGTGGCTTTTAAACTCTCCACATCTATCTCAAACTCTTATAATTAGTTAGTTGCATTGGATTAAGACACATTTTAACCCCATAAACACTAACATAGCTGTTTACAGCTTCTAAGCAATGTTTTCTTGGTTTTAGCCTGTTTTGGGACAAAATGGGTATAAGTGGCTTTTAAACTCTCCACATCTATCTCAAACTCTTATACTTAGTTAGTTGCCTTGGATTAAGACACATTTAACCCCAAAAACACTAACAAAGCTGTTTAGTGCTTCTAAGCAATGTTTTCTTGGTTTTAGCCTGTTTTGGGACAAAATGGGTATAAGTGGCTTTTAAACTCTCCACATCTATCTCAAAGTCTTATAATTAGTTAGTTGCATGTGATTAAGACACATTTTAACCCCATAAATAGTAACAAAGCTGTTTACAGCTTCTAAGCAATGTTTTCTTGGTTTTAGCCTGTTTTGTGACAAAATGGGTATAAGTGGCTTTTAAACTCTCCACATCTATCTCAAACTCTTATAATTAGTTAGTTGCATTGGATTAAGACACATTTTAACCCCAGAAACACTAACATAGCTGTTTACAGCTTCTAAGCAATGTTTTCTTGGTTTTAGCCTGTTTTGGGACAAAATGGGTATAAGTGGCTTTTAAACTCTCCACATCTATCTCAAAGTCTTATAATTAGTTAGGTGCATTGGATTAAGACACATTTTAACCCCTTAAACACTAACATAGCTGTTTACAGCTTCTAAGCAATGTTTTTTTGGTGTTAGCGTGTTTTGGGACAAAATGGGTATAAGTGGCTTTTAAACTCTCCACATCTATCTCAAACTCTTATAATTAGTTAGTTGCATTGGATTAAGACACATTTTAACCCCAGGAACACTAACATAGCTGTTTAGTGCTTCTAAGCAATGTCTTCTTGGTTTTAGCCTGTTTTGGGACAAAATGGGTATAAGTGGCTTTTAAACTCTCCACATCTATCTCAAACTCTTATACTTAGTTAGTTGCCTTGGATTAAGACACATTTTAACCCCAAAAACACTAACAAAGATTTTTAGTGCTTCTAAGCAATGTTTTCTTGGTTTTAGCCTGTTTTGGGACAAAATGGGTATAAGTGGCTTTTAAACTCTCCACATCTATATCAAACTCTTATAACTAGTCAGTTGCATTGGATTAAGACACATTTTAACCCCAGAAACACTAACATAGCTGTTTAGTGCTTCTAAGCAATGTCTTCTTGGTTTTAGCCTGTTTTGAGACAAAATGGGTATAAGTGGCTTTTAAACTCTCCACATCTATCTCTAAATCTTATAATTAGTTAGTTGCATTGGATTAAGACACATTTTAACCCCTTAAACACTAACATAGCTGTTTACAGCTTCTACGCAATGTTTTCTTGGTGTTAGCCTGTTTTGGGACAAAATGGGTATAAGTGGCTTTTAAACTCTCCACATCTATCTCAAACTCTTATAATTAGTTAGTTGCATTGGATTAAGACACATTTTAACCCCAGAAACACTAACATAGCTGTTTACAGCTTCTAAGCAATGTTTTCTTGGTTTTAGCCTGTTTTGGGAGAAAATGGGTATAAGTGGCTTTTAAACTCTCCACATCTATCTCAAAGTCTTATAATTAGTTAGTTGCATTGGATTAAGAAACATTTTAACCCCATAAACACTAACATAGCTGTTTACAGCTTCTAAGCAATGTTTTCTTGGTTTTAGCCTGTTTTGGGACAAAATGGGTATAAGTGGCTTTTAAACTCTCCACATCTATCTCAAACTCTTATACTTAGTTAGTTGCATTGGATTAAGACACATTTTAACCCCAGAAACACTAACAAAGCTGTTTAGTGCTTCTAAGCAATGTTTTCTTGATTTTAGACTGTTTTGGGACAAAATGGGTATAAGTGGCTTTTAAACTCTCCACATCTATCTCAAACTATTATAACTAGTCAGTTGCATTGGATTAAGACACATTTTAACCCCATAAACACTAACATAGCTGTTTACAGCTTCTAAGCAATGTTTTCTTGGTTTTAGCCTGGTTTGGGACAAAATGGGTATAAGTGGCTTGTAAACTCTCCACATCTATCTCAAACTCTTATACTTAGTTAGTTGCCTTGGATGAAGACACATTTTAACCCCAAAAACACTAACAAAGCTGTTTAGTGCTTCTAAGCAATGTTTTCTTGGTTTTAGCTTGTTTTGGGACAAAATGGGTATAAGTGGCTTTTAAACTCTCCACATCTATCTCAAACTCTTATAACTAGTCAGTTGCATTGGATTAAGACACATTTTAACCCCAGAAACACTAACATAGCTGTTTAGTGCTTCTAAGCAATGTCTTCTTGGTTTTAGCCTGTTTTGGGACAAAATGGGTATAAGTGGCTTTTAAACTCTCCACATCTATCTCTAAATCTTATTATTAGATAGTTGCATTGGATTAAGACACATTTTAACCCCTTAAACACTAACATAGCTGTTTACAGCTTCTAAGCAATGTTTTTTTGGTGTTAGCGTGTTTTGGGACAAAATGGGTATAAGTGGCTTTTAAACTCTCCACATCTATCTCAAACTCTTATAATTAGTTAGTTGCATTGGATTAAGACACATTTTAACCCCAGGAACACTAACATAGCTGTTTAGTGCTTCTAAGCAATGTCTTCTTGGTTTTAGCCTGTTTTGGGACAAAATGGGTATAAGTGGCTTTTAAACTCTCCACATCTATCTCTAAATCTTATAATTAGTTAGTTGCATTGGATTAAGACACATTTTAACCCCATAAACAGTAACAAAGCTGTTTACAGCTTCTAAGTAATGTTTTCTTGGTTTTAGCCTGTTTTGGGACAAAATGGGTATAAGTGGCTTTTAAACTCTCCACATCTATCTCAAACTCTTATAATTAGTTAGTTGCATTGGATTAAGACACATTTTAACCCCAGAAACACTAACATAGCTGTTTACAGCTTCTAAGCAATGTTTTCTTGGTTTTAGCCTGTTTTGGGACAAAATGGGTATAAGTGGCTTTTAAACTCTCCACATCTATCTCAAAGTCTTATAATTAGTTAGTTGCATTGGATTAAGACACATTTTAACCCCATAAACACTTACATAGCTGTTTACAGCTTCTAAGCAATGTTTTCTTGGTTTTAGCCTGTTTTGGGACAAAATGGGTATAAGTGGCTTTTAAACTCTCCACATCTATCTCAAAGTCTTATAATTAGTTAGGTGCATTGGATTAAGACACATTTTAACCCCATAAACACTAACATAGCTGTTTACAGCTTCTAAGCAATGTTTTCTTGATTTTAGCCTGTTTTGGGACAAAATGGGTATAAGTGGCTTTTAAACTCTCCACATCTATCTCAAAGTCTTATAATTAGTTAGTTGCATTGGATTAAGACACATTTTAACCCCATAAACAGTAACAAAGCTGTTTACAGCTTCTAAGCAATGTTTTCTTGGTTTTAGCCTGTTTTGGGACAAAATGGGTATAAGTGGCTTTTAAACTCTCCACATCTATCTCAAACTCTTATAATTAGTTAGTTGCATTGGATTAAGACACATTTTAACCCCAGAAACACTAACATAGCTGTTTACAGCTTCTAAGCAATGTTTTCTTGGTTTTAGCCTGTTTTGGGAGAAAATGGGTATAAGTGGCTTTTAAACTCTCCACATCTATCTCAAAGTCTTATAATTAGTTAGTTGCATTGGATTAAGACACATTTTAACCCCATAAACACTAACATAGCTGTGTACAGTTTCTAAGCAATGTTTTCTTGGTTTTAGCCTGTTTTGGGACAAAATGGGTATAAGTGGCTTTTAAACTCTCCACATCTATCTCAAACTCTTATAATTAGTTAGTTGCATTGGATTAAGACACATTTTAACCCCATAAACACTAACATAGCTGTTTACAGCTTCTAAGCAATGTTTTCTTGGTTTTAGCCTGTTTTGGGACAAAATGGGTATAAGTGGCTTTTAAACTCTCCACATCTATCTCAAACTCTTATACTTAGTTAGTTGCCTTGGATTAAGACACATTTAACCCCAAAAACACTAACAAAGCTGTTTAGTGCTTCTAAGCAATGTTTTCTTGGTTTTAGCCTGTTTTGGGACAAAATGGGTATAAGTGGCTTTTAAACTCTCCACATCTATCTCAAAGTCTTATAATTAGTTAGTTGCATGTGATTAAGACACATTTTAACCCCATAAATAGTAACAAAGCTGTTTACAGCTTCTAAGCAATGTTTTCTTGATTTTAGCCTGTTTTGTGACAAAATGGGTATAAGTGGCTTTTAAACTCTCCACATCTATCTCAAACTCTTATAATTAGTTAGTTGCATTGGATTAAGACACATTTTAACCCCAGAAACACTAACATAGCTGTTTACAGCTTCTAAGCAATGTTTTCTTGGTTTTAGCCTGTTTTGGGAGAAAATGGGTATAAGTGGCTTTTAAACTCTCCACATCTATCTCAAAGTCTTATAATTAGTTAGTTGCATTGGATTAAGACACATTTTAACCCCATAAACACTAACATAGCTGTTTACAGTTTCTAAGCAATGTTTTCTTGGTTTTAGTCTGTTTTGGGACAAAATGGGTATAAGTGGCTTTTAAACTCTCCACATCTATCTCAAACTCTTATAATTAGTTAGTTGCATTGGATTAAGACACATTTTAACCCCATAAACTCTAACATAGCTGTTTACAGCTTCTAAGCAATGTTTTCTTGGTTTTAGCCTGTTTTGGGACAAAATGGGTATAAGTGGCTTTTAAACTCTCCACATCTATCTCAAACTCTTATACTTAGTTAGTTGCCTTGGATTAAGACACATTTTAACCCCAAAAACACTAACAAAGCTTTTTAGTGCTTCTAAGCAATGTTTTCTTGGTTTTAGCCTGTTTTGGGACAAAATGGGTATAAGTGGCTTTTAAACTCTCCACATCTATATCAAACTCTTATAACTAGTCAGTTGCATTGGATTAAGACACATTTTAACCCCAGAAACACTAACATAGCTGTTTAGTGCTTCTAAGCAATGTCTTCTTGGTTTTAGCCTGTTTTGAGACAAAATGGGTATAAGTGGCTTTTAAACTCTCCACATCTATCTCTAAATCTTATAATTAGTTAGTTGCATTGGATTAAGACACATTTTAACCCCTTAAACACTAACATAGCTGTTTACAGCTTCTACGCAATGTTTTCTTGGTGTTAGCCTGTTTTGGGACAAAATGGGTATAAGTGGCTTTTAAACTCTCCACATCTATCTCAAACTCTTATAATTAGTTAGTTGCATTGGATTAAGACACATTTTAACCCCAGAAACACTAACATAGCTGTTTACAGCTTCTAAGCAATGTTTTCTTGGTTTTAGCCTGTTTTGGGAGAAAATGGGTATAAGTGGCTTTTAAACTCTCCACATCTATCTCAAAGTCTTATAATTAGTTAGTTACATTGGATTAAGAAACATTTTAACCCCATAAACACTAACATAGCTGTTTACAGCTTCTAAGCAATGTTTTCTTGGTTTTAGCCAGTTTTGGGACAAAATGGGTATAAGTGGCTTTTAAACTCTACACATCTATCTCAAACTCTTATAATTAGTTAGTTGCATTGGATTAAGACACATTTTAACCCCATAAATACTAACATAGCTGTTTACAGCTTCTAAGCAATGTTTTCTTGGTTTTAGCCTGTTTTGGGACAAAATGGGTATAAGTGGCTTTTAAACTCTCCACATCTATCTCAAACTCTTAGACTTAGTTAGTGGCATTGGATTAAGACACATTTTAACCCCAGAAACACTAACAAAGCTGTTTAGTGCTTCTAAGCAATGTTTTCTTGATTTTAGACTGTTTTGGGACAAAATGGGTATAAGTGGCTTTTAAACTCTCCACATCTATCTCAAACTCTTATAATTAGTTAGTTGCATTGGATTAAGACACATTTTAACCCCATAAATACTAACATAGCTGTTTACAGCTTCTAAGCAATGTTTTCTTGGTTTTAGCCTGTTTTGGGACAAAATGGGTATAAGTGGCTTTTAAACTCTCCACATCTATCTCAAAGTCTTATAATTAGTTAGTTGCATTGGATTAAGACACATTTTAACCCCATAAATACTAACATAGCTGTTTACAGCTTCTAAGCAATGTTTTCTTGGTTTTAGCCTGTTTTGGGACAAAATGGGTATAAGTGGCTTTTAAACTCTCCACATCTATCTCAAACTCTTATACTTAGTTAGTTGCCTTGGATTAAGACACATTTAACCCCAAAAACACTAACAAAGCTGTTTAGTGCTTCTAAGCAATGTTTTCTTGGTTTTAGCCTGTTTTGGGACAAAATGGGTATAAGTGGCTTTTAAACTCTCCACATCTATCTCAAAGTCTTATAATTAGTTAGTTGCATGTGATTAAGACACATTTTAACCCCATAAATAGTAACAAAGCTGTTTACAGCTTCTAAGCAATGTTTTCTTGATTTTAGCCTGTTTTGTGACAAAATGGGTATAAGTGGCTTTTAAACTCTCCACATCTATCTCAAACTCTTATAATTAGTTAGTTGCATTGGATTAAGACACATTTTAACCCCAGAAACACTAACATAGCTGTTTACAGCTTCTAAGCAATGTTTTCTTGGTTTTAGCCTGTTTTGGGAGAAAATGGGTATAAGTGGCTTTTAAACTCTCCACATCTATCTCAAAGTCTTATAATTAGTTAGTTGCATTGGATTAAGACACATTTTAACCCCATAAACACTAACATAGCTGTTTACAGTTTCTAAGCAATGTTTTCTTGGTTTTAGTCTGTTTTGGGACAAAATGGGTATAAGTGGCTTTTAAACTCTCCACATCTATCTCAAACTCTTATAATTAGTTAGTTGCATTGGATTAAGACACATTTTAACCCCATAAACTCTAACATAGCTGTTTACAGCTTCTAAGCAATGTTTTCTTGGTTTTAGCCTGTTTTGGGACAAAATGGGTATAAGTGGCTTTTAAACTCTCCACATCTATCTCAAACTCTTATACTTAGTTAGTTGCCTTGGATTAAGACACATTTTAACCCCAAAAACACTAACAAAGCTTTTTAGTGCTTCTAAGCAATGTTTTCTTGGTTTTAGCCTGTTTTGGGACAAAATGGGTATAAGTGGCTTTTAAACTCTCCACATCTATATCAAACTCTTATAACTAGTCAGTTGCATTGGATTAAGACACATTTTAACCCCAGAAACACTAACATAGCTGTTTAGTGCTTCTAAGCAATGTCTTCTTGGTTTTAGCCTGTTTTGAGACAAAATGGGTATAAGTGGCTTTTAAACTCTCCACATCTATCTCTAAATCTTATAATTAGTTAGTTGCATTGGATTAAGACACATTTTAACCCCTTAAACACTAACATAGCTGTTTACAGCTTCTACGCAATGTTTTCTTGGTGTTAGCCTGTTTTGGGACAAAATGGGTATAAGTGGCTTTTAAACTCTCCACATCTATCTCAAACTCTTATAATTAGTTAGTTGCATTGGATTAAGACACATTTTAACCCCAGAAACACTAACATAGCTGTTTACAGCTTCTAAGCAATGTTTTCTTGGTTTTAGCCTGTTTTGGGAGAAAATGGGTATAAGTGGCTTTTAAACTCTCCACATCTATCTCAAAGTCTTATAATTAGTTAGTTACATTGGATTAAGAAACATTTTAACCCCATAAACACTAACATAGCTGTTTACAGCTTCTAAGCAATGTTTTCTTGGTTTTAGCCAGTTTTGGGACAAAATGGGTATAAGTGGCTTTTAAACTCTACACATCTATCTCAAACTCTTATAATTAGTTAGTTGCATTGGATTAAGACACATTTTAACCCCATAAATACTAACATAGCTGTTTACAGCTTCTAAGCAATGTTTTCTTGGTTTTAGCCTGTTTTGGGACAAAATGGGTATAAGTGGCTTTTAAACTCTCCACATCTATCTCAAACTCTTAGACTTAGTTAGTGGCATTGGATTAAGACACATTTTAACCCCAGAAACACTAACAAAGCTGTTTAGTGCTTCTAAGCAATGTTTTCTTGATTTTAGACTGTTTTGGGACAAAATGGGTATAAGTGGCTTTTAAACTCTCCACATCTATCTCAAACTCTTATAATTAGTTAGTTGCATTGGATTAAGACACATTTTAACCCCATAAATACTAACATAGCTGTTTACAGCTTCTAAGCAATGTTTTCTTGGTTTTAGCCTGTTTTGGGACAAAATGGGTATAAGTGGCTTTTAAACTCTCCACATCTATCTCAAAGTCTTATAATTAGTTAGTTGCATTGGATTAAGACACATTTTAACCCCATAAATACTAACATAGCTGTTTACAGCTTCTAAGCAATGTTTTCTTGGTTTTAGCCTGTTTTGGGACAAAATTGGTATAAGTGGCTTTTAAACTCTCCACATCTATCTGAAACTCTTATACTTAGTTAGTTGCATTGGATTAAGACACATTTTAACCCCAGAAACACTAACAAAGCTGTTTAGTGCTTCTAAGCAATGTTTTCTTGATTTTAGCCTGTTTTGGGACAAAATGGGTATAAGTGGCTTTTAAACTCTCCACATCTATCTCAAAGTCTTATAATTAGTTAGTTGCATTGGATTAAGACACATTTTAACCCCATAAACACTAACATAGCTGTTTACAGTTTCTAAGCAATGTTTTCTTGGTTTTAGCCTGTTTTGGGACAAAATGGGTATAAGTGGCTTTTAAACTCTCCACATCTATCTCAAACTCTTATAATTAGTTAGTTGCATTGGATTAAGACACATTTTAACCCCATAAACACTAACATAGCTGTTTACAGCTTCTAAGCAATGTTTTCTTGGTTTTAGCCTGTTTTGGGACAAAATGGGTATAAGTGGCTTTTAAACTCTCCACATCTATCTCAAACTCTTATACTTAGTTAGTTGCCTTGGATTAAGACACATTTTAACCCCAAAAACACTAACAAAGCTGTTTAGTGCTTCTAAGCAATGTTTTCTTGGTTTTAGCCTGTTTTGGGACAAAATGGGTATAAGTGGCTTTTAAACTCTCCACATCTATCTCAAACTCTTATAACTAGTCAGTTGCATTGGATTAAGACACATTTTAACCCCAGAAACACTAACATAGCTGTTTAGTGCTTCTAAGCAATGTCTTCTTGGTTTTAGCCTGTTTTGGGACAAAATGGGTATAAGTGGCTTTTAAACTCTCCACATCTATCTCTAAATCTTATAATTAGTTAGTTGCATTGGTTTAAGACACATTTTAACCCCTCAAACACGAACATAGCTGTTTACAGCTTCTAAGCAATGTTTTCTTGGTGTTAGCCTGTTTTGGGACAAAATGGGTATAAGTGGCTTTTAAACTCTCCACATCTATCTCAAACTCTTATAATTAGTTAGTTGCATTGGATTAAGACACATTTTAACCCCAGAAACACTAACATAGCTGTTTAGTGTTTCTAAGCAATGTCTTCTTGGTTTTAGCCTGTTTTGGGACAAAATGGGTATAAGTGGCTTTTAAACTCTCCACATCTATCTCAAACTCTTACAATAAGTTAGTTGCATTGGATTAAGACACATTTTAACCCCATAAACACTAACAAAGCTGTTTACAGCTTCTAAGCAATGTTTTCTTGGTGTTAGCCTGTTTTGGGACAAAATGGGTAAAAGTGGCTTTTAAACTCTCCACATCTATCTCAAACTCTTATAATTAGTTAGTTGCATTGGATTAAGACACATTTTAACCCCAGAAACACTAACATATCTGTTTACAGCTTCTAAGCAATGTTTTCTTGCTTTTAGCCTGTTTTGGGACAAAATGGGTATAAGTGGCTTTTAAACTCTCCACATCTATCTCAAAGTCTTATAATTAGTTAGTTGCATTGGATTAAGACACATTTTAACCCCATAAACACTAATATAGCTGTTTACAGCTTCTAAGCAATGTTTTCTTGGTTTTAGTCTGTTTTGGGACAAAATGGGTATAAGTGGCTTTTAAACTCTCCACATCTATTTCAAACTCTTATAATTAGTTAGTTGCATTGGATTAAGACACATTTTAACCCCATAAACACTAACATAGCTGTTTACAGCTTCTAAGCAATGTTTTCTTGGTTATAGCGTTTTTTGGGACAAAATGGGTATAAGTGGCTTTTAAACTCTCCACATCTATCTCAAACTCTTATACTTAGTTAGTTGCATTGGATTAAGACACATTTTAACCCCAGAAACACTAACAAAGCTGTTTAGTGCTTCTAAGCAATGTTTTCTTGGTTTTAGCCTGTTTTGGGACAAAATGGGTATAAGTGGCTTTTAAACTCTCCACATCTATCTCAAACTCTTATAATTAGTTAGTTGCATTGGATTAAGACACATTTTAACCCCATAAACTCTAACATAGCTGTTTACAGCTTCTAAGCAATGTTTTCTTAGTTTTAGCCTGTTTTGGGACAAAATGGGTATAAGTGGCTTTTAAACTCTCCACATCTATCTCAAACTCTTATACTTAGTTAGTTGCCTTGGATTAAGACACATTTTAACCCCAAAAACACTAACAAAGCTTTTTAGTGCTTCTAAGCAATGTTTTCTTGGTTTTAGCCTGTTTTGGGACAAAATGGGTATAAGTGGCTTTTAAACTCTCCACATCTATCTCAAACTCTTATAACTAGTCAGTTGCATTGGATTAAGACACATTTTAACCCCAGAAACACTAACATAGCTGTTTAGTGCTTCTAAGCAATGTCTTCTTGGTTTTAGCCTGTTTTGGGACAAAATGGGTATAAGTGGCTTTTAAACTCTCCACATCTATCTCTAAATCTTATAATTAGTTAGTTGCATTGGTTTAAGACACATTTTAACCCCTTAAACACGAACATAGCTGTTTACAGCTTCTAAGCAATGTTTTCTTGGTGTTAGCCTGTTTTGGGACAAAATGGGTATAAGTGGCTTTTAAACTCTCCACATCTATCTCAAACTCTTATAATTAGTTAGTTGCATTGGATTAAGACACATTTTAACCCCAGAAACACTAACATAGCTGTTTAGTGTTTCTAAGCAATGTCTTCTTGGTTTTAGCCTGTTTTGGGACAAAATGGGTATAAGTGGCTTTTAAACTCTCCACATCTATCTCAAACTCTTACAATAAGTTAGTTGCATTGGATTAAGACACATTTTAACCCCATAAACACTAACAAAGCTGTTTACAGCTTCTAAGCAATGTTTTCTTGGTGTTAGCCTGTTTTGGGACAAAATGGGTAAAAGTGGCTTTTAAACTCTCCACATCTATCTCAAACTCTTATAATTAGTTAGTTGCATTGGATTAAGACACATTTTAACCCCAGAAACACTAACATATCTGTTTACAGCTTCTAAGCAATGTTTTCTTGCTTTTAGCCTGTTTTGGGACAAAATGGGTATAAGTGCTTTTAAACTCTCCACATCTATCTCAAAGTATTAGAATGTACCAAGGAGGAGAGAGGAGAGGCCGGTAAGGCCGAGCCTTGGAAGAAGAGAAGAAAGGCCGGAAAGGCCATGTAAAGGCCGGTAAGGCCATGTCCGTGTCCGTGAGCGACCATGTACCGTGTCCGGTACCATGTACCGTGTCCGTGAACGGACCCATGTCCGGTGAGCGGCCAGTTAGGCCGTGAACACATTGAAGAGAAGGCCCGTCCGTACAGGCCCGTCCGTACAGGCCCGTCCGTACAGGCCCGTCCGTACAGGCCCGTCCGTACTATTAGTATATATGTAGGAGAAGAGAGAGTGAGGCCGGTGAGGCCGAGCTGCACAAGGAAGAAGAGAGTGGCCGTAAGGCTGCTAGTACAAGAAGTGTGGCCGGTAAGGCCATGAGTGGTGTGGGAGCGGCCAGTAAGGCCGTGAGCACAATAAGAGTGGCCAATAAGGCCATGTGGGCCGTGAGAACAATGAGAGTGGTCAGCAAGGCCATAAGAGCAATGTGAGAAGAATTGTGAAGTAAAGGCCTTATAAGAAGAAGAGGCCCAAGAAGAAGTTAAATGTCTCACAAAGGGAAAAGAAGGGAAGGAAGGAAGCATGTGAGACCTTGGTTGGTGAAGAATGAGACAACCAAGGGAAGGAGCTGTCCCTTTCACCATACACCCACTTGTGCACCAACGGCTATATGTCACTCTCACCTCTCATTTATCTCAAACGGCCATATACATTTGTTCTCCTATATTAAGCATTGTAATCTCTCATTTTGTAATACATCACAACATTATCTAATAGAAGAGAATCCGATTTCCCCTCTCTACTTGTGTTCTTGTTCATATTCACAATGTAGATTGTGTAGGTGATTAGCGGTTAGGGGCTGCCCTTATGGCAGCCTAATTCTCTTCTCAAACCCACCTAAACTCTTCTTATTTACTGCTTTACTTAGCCTAGATTACTGATTCTTAATCCTCCTTCTCCTAAGTACACAAACTCTAAGTGTTGTGATACTAGAAGAGGATAAGTCTCAAACTAGTGCTTCTCCTAGTTAGGATCCGCTTACTCTCTAGTATTTGGGTTCTATCTAGCTTGTTTATGGGGAGTTCATCACAAGTTGATGTTCTCTCCTCCCCCTTGAGAATGAGTTAGTTTGTTGTGGGTAAAGGGGGATTCATTCACCAAGTGTTTGTCTACCCTCTCTTGTGAGCTTTGTCTCATAAATCCCAACATGGTATCAGAGCAGGTTCTGTTCTTGGTGATTCAAACTCATTCTCAATGTCGTTTTCTTAGGAGTTAGCTTAGTTAAAGTTTTAATCCTAGCTTAGGTGTTAATTCGCTTAGCTTAGTTCTTTAAAGCTTTAATTTTGCTTTTGTTGTTAAATCGATTCTCTAGCAGCTCATTGTTGAGTAAGCTTGGTCTCTTGTCTTGTTAGAATTTGTAGACCAAGTGTGTGAAAGAAATCGATTTTAAAACCTCATCTTTAGGCTTACCGATTTGGTGAAAGCTTGGGTTTAAATGAGGTGGTAATGAACCAAGGAGCAAATCGGTTTTGTTCTTGGTTGAGAAAGCTTTGTTTCTGGTCATATGGTGTGTCCAGGTTCGAGTTTGAGGAAGAGAGAGACTTTATTTTAGCATGTAGAGCCCGCTTGGTCAAATAGATTCAAGTTGGTCCAAGATGCATTCTTTTAACCGTTGGACAATAGGCTGTTCCAAAGGCTTTTGTTGTTTCTTCTTTGCTTGGGACCACGAAAAACATCTTCTATATGTTATCTTCGTGGATCTAAAGCCTTAATCTCTTGAAGAACACTTGTTTAAGTGATTCTACAAGGAGTTTTGTTGTTAAACCTTTGGAGAAACTAATTTTCCATAAGGTCCATTGTGTTTCAGCCATTAAAGCACCAAAAGAGATTGTCTTCTTGGATGTTCTTTGCTGTCAAAGCTTCTTTCAACTCAAGAAAACAGAGTATAACTCTGTCCATAAGAACTCTTGAGCAAATTCTCTATTCTACTCTCCACTCACCTTATACTTCCGCCCATATACTCTACTATACTCTATACTCTTGGTTACTAATTCTCTGGTTACTTATTCTCTAAAATTCTATTTTATTTTCAGTAATATTCTATATTCTCTATTCTCTAATCTCTAACAATCTCTTGTTTAGAATCTGTTCCATTGATTTTTGGTTTCAGTTTCAGCATTGAAGATTGTGTGGAGCTCGCTCACTATCTCAAGAAGAAGAAGTGGCGAGGTTGAAGGCTACAAGATAGCCATGTAAGAGCGCAGCACAATGCCTGGAGTTAGAACCAAGGGCCACCAAGTCTTTGTTAAGCTGGTGGAAGGTGATGAATCAGTCCAAGAGCATGTGTGTTAGTGCCAAGTTGTTGATCGGATGTGCACAATGGTCTTTAGGAAAGGTGGAGCACAAGGTTTCAACTGTTGATTGGATGTGCACAAGAACGGTGATGCACAAGGCTTCAACTGAGGTGATGAGGTTTCAGCCCATCATCAAGTAAAGGTTACGGGGGAGATCAAGTGACTTCAGACCGTACCTCACAGATTCTGCTCGGCCACAAGCAAAAGTCTTTACTTAAAGCTCAGCCGAAGCGTCTCAAAGATCGACTCGGACGAAACCCTTCCACTGCGATTCGGCTTCCGCGTTCTTCATGAAAGTTCGAGACCACAGAGTCATCTTGCCAGTGGAAGTGGAATCATACCAATCCGAGCAGCCGTTCGAAAGTTATGTCCGATTCAGTGGGCATGTATCAGTCTGACAGATAAAACTGGCCGGGTTTAAAAACCATGGTTAGAGAAGCGGTCTCAAGGAGGAATTCCAAACCGCATCAGTGATCAACTCTCTCCTTCCTATCCATCAAAACACCATAAAGGCTGTGCTCTAAACTCTACTCTATTTAAATTTCTTAAATTCATTACCTTAGCTTCATTACTAGTCTTTACTCTTTAATATGTTCTCTTAAATTGTCACATGTTTAGAAATTTTCTTTGATATTCCTCATAGCAAACACTTATTCTTTTCTTCTTTATCACTTGTTTAAGGGGTAAAGGAGACTATGAGAGCCTCAAAGAAATTCTAAAGGCGCAAGGATGGAGATCATAAGGAATGTGCTAAAGGCAAGGTGGGCTAAGGAGTAGGAGCGGTTCAAATCATGAAGAGAAGGGAGCTAGTTCTTTGCAAACCAAGGTCAAGGGACATCATGGATAGTGGAGTCTATACTCTTTTTCCCTTAACAAAGTTTTATCCCAAGAGGTTTTCTTTGTTGAGGTTTTTAATGAGGTAGATGACACTAGTCCACCCTTGATCTTTGGGTCCCCATGGTGTCCCACCGATCAAGCGTGCGGGGGAGTATTAGAATGTACCAAGGAGGAGAGAGGAGAGGCCGGTAAGGCCGAGCCTTGGAAGAAGAGAAGAAAGGCCGGAAAGGCCATGTAAAGGCCGGTAAGGCCATGTCCGTGTCCGTGAGCGACCATGTACCGTGTCCGGTACCATGTACCGTGTCCGTGAACGGACCCATGTCCGGTGAGCGGCCAGTTAGGCCGTGAACACATTGAAGAGAAGGCCCGTCCGTACAGGCCCGTCCGTACAGGCCCGTCCGTACAGGCCCGTCCGTACAGGCCCGTCCGTACTATTAGTATATATGTAGGAGAAGAGAGAGTGAGGCCGGTGAGGCCGAGCTGCACAAGGAAGAAGAGAGTGGCCGGTAAGGCTGCTAGTACAAGAAGTGTGGCCGGTAAGGCCATGAGTGGTGTGGGAGCGGCCAGTAAGGCCGTGAGCACAATAAGAGTGGCCAATAAGGCCATGTGGGCCGTGAGAACAATGAGAGTGGTCAGCAAGGCCATAAGAGCAATGTGAGAAGAATTGTGAAGTAAAGGCCTTATAAGAAGAAGAGGCCCAAGAAGAAGTTAAATGTCTCACAAAGGGAAAAGAAGGGAAGGAAGGAAGCATGTGAGACCTTGGTTGGTGAAGAATGAGACAACCAAGGGAAGGAGCTGTCCCTTTCACCATACACCCACTTGTGCACCAACGGCTATATGTCACTCTCACCTCTCATTTATCTCAAACGGCCATATACATTTGTTCTCCTATATTAAGCATTGTAATCTCTCATTTTGTAATACATCACAACATTATCTAATAGAAGAGAATCCGATTTCCCCTCTCTACTTGTGTTCTTGTTCATATTCACAATGTAGATTGTGTAGGTGATTAGCGGTTAGGGGCTGCCCTTATGGCAGCCTAATTCTCTTCTCAAACCCACCTAAACTCTTCTTATTTACTGCTTTACTTAGCCTAGATTACTGATTCTTAATCCTCCTTCTCCTAAGTACACAAACTCTAAGTGTTGTGATACTAGAAGAGGATAAGTCTCAAACTAGTGCTTCTCCTAGTTAGGATCCGCTTACTCTCTAGTATTTGGGTTCTATCTAGCTTGTTTATGGGGAGTTCATCACAAGTTGATGTTCTCTCCTCCCCCTTGAGAATGAGTTAGTTTGTTGTGGGTAAAGGGGGATTCATTCACCAAGTGTTTGTCTACCCTCTCTTGTGAGCTTTGTCTCATAAATCCCAACACAAAGTCTTATAATTAGTTAGTTGCATTGGATTAAGACACATTTTAACCCCATAAACACTAATATAGCTGTTTACAGCTTCTAAGCAATGTTTTCTTGGTTTTAGTCTGTTTTGGGACAAAATGGGTATAAGTGGCTTTTAAACTCTCCACATCTATTTCAAACTCTTATAATTAGTTAGTTGCATTGGATTAAGACACATTTTAACCCCATAAACACTAACATAGCTGTTTACAGCTTCTAAGCAATGTTTTCTTGGTTATAGCGTTTTTTTGGGACAAAATGGGTATAAGTGGCTTTTAAACTCTCCACATCTATCTCAAACTCTTATACTTAGTTAGTTGCATTGGATTAAGACACATTTTAACCCCAGAAACACTAACAAAGCTGTTTAGTGCTTCTAAGCAATGTTTTCTTGGTTTTAGCCTGTTTTGGGACAAAATGGGTATAAGTGGCTTTTAAACTCTCCACATCTATCTCAAACTCTTATAATTAGTTAGTTGCATTGGATTAAGACACATTTTAACCCCATAAACTCTAACATAGCTGTTTACAGCTTCTAAGCAATGTTTTCTTGGTTTTAGCCTGTTTTGGGACAAAATGGGTATAAGTGGCTTTTAAACTCTCCACATCTATCTCAAACTCTTATACTTAGTTAGTTGCCTTGGATTAAGACACATTTTAACCCAAAAACACTAACAAAGCTTTTTAGTGCTTCTAAGCAATGTTTTCTTGGTTTTAGCCTGTTTTGGGACAAAATGGGTATAAGTGGCTTTAAACTCTCCACATCTATATCAAACTCTTATAACTAGTCAGTTGCATTGGATTAAGACACATTTTAACCCCAGAAACACTAACATAGCTGTTTAGTGCTTCTAAGCAATGTCTTCTTGGTTTTAGCCTGTTTTGAGACAAAATGGGTATAAGTGGCTTTTAAACTCTCCACATCTATCTCTAAATCTTATAATTAGTTAGTTGCATTGGATTAAGACACATTTTAACCCCTTAAACACTAACATAGCTGTTTACAGCTTCTACGCAATGTTTTCTTGGTGTTAGCCTGTTTTGGGACAAAATGGGTATAAGTGGCTTTTAAACTCTCCACATCTATCTCAAACTCTTATAATTAGTTAGTTGCATTGGATTAAGACACATTTTAACCCCAGAAACACTAACATAGCTGTTTACAGCTTCTAAGCAATGTTTTCTTGGTTTTAGCCTGTTTTGGGAGAAAATGGGTATAAGTGGCTTTTAAACTCTCCACATCTATCTCAAAGTCTTATAATTAGTTAGTTGCATTGGATTAAGAAACATTTTAACCCCATAAACACTAACATAGCTGTTTACAGCTTCTAAGCAATGTTTTCTTGGTTTTAGCCAGTTTTGGGACAAAATGGGTATAAGTGGCTTTTAAACTCTACACATCTATCTCAAACTCTTATAATTAGTTAGTTGCATTGGATTAAGACACATTTTAACCCCATAAATACTAACATAGCTGTTTACAGCTTCTAAGCAATGTTTTCTTGGTTTTAGCCTGTTTTGGGACAAAATGGGTATAAGTGGCTTTTAAACTCTCCACATCTATCTCAAACTCTTAGACTTAGTTAGTGGCATTGGATTAAGACACATTTTAACCCCAGAAACACTAACAAAGCTGTTTAGTGCTTCTAAGCAATGTTTTCTTGATTTTAGACTGTTTTGGGACAAAATGGGTATAAGTGGCTTTTAAACTCTCCACATCTATCTCAAACTCTTATAATTAGTTAGTTGCATTGGATTAAGACACATTTTAACCCCATAAATACTAACATAGCTGTTTACAGCTTCTAAGCAATGTTTTCTTGGTTTTAGCCTGTTTTGGGACAAAATGGGTATAAGTGGCTTTTAAACTCTCCACATCTATCTCAAAGTCTTATAATTAGTTAGTTGCATTGGATTAAGACACATTTTAACCCCATAAATACTAACATAGCTGTTTACAGCTTCTAAGCAATGTTTTCTTGGTTTTAGCCTGTTTTGGGACAAAATTGGTATAAGTGGCTTTTAAACTCTCCACATCTATCTCAAACTCTTATACTTAGTTAGTTGCATTGGATTAAGACACATTTTAACCCCAGAAACACTAACAAAGCTGTTTAGTGCTTCTAAGCAATGTTTTCTTGATTTTAGCCTGTTTTGGGACAAAATGGGTATAAGTGGCTTTTAAACTCTCCACATCTATCTCAAAGTCTTATAATTAGTTAGTTGCATTGGATTAAGACACATTTTAACCCCATAAACACTAACATAGCTGTTTACAGTTTCTAAGCAATGTTTTCTTGGTTTTAGCCTGTTTTGGGACAAAATGGGTATAAGTGGCTTTTAAACTCTCCACATCTATCTCAAACTCTTATAATTAGTTAGTTGCATTGGATTAAGACACATTTTAACCCCATAAACACTAACATAGCTGTTTACAGCTTCTAAGCAATGTTTTCTTGGTTTTAGCCTGTTTTGGGACAAAATGGGTATAAGTGGCTTTTAAACTCTCCACATCTATCTCAAACTCTTATACTTAGTTAGTTGCCTTGGATTAAGACACATTTTAACCCCAAAAACACTAACAAAGCTGTTTAGTGCTTCTAAGCAATGTTTTCTTGGTTTTAGCCTGTTTTGGGACAAAATGGGTATAAGTGGCTTTTAAACTCTCCACATCTATCTCAAACTCTTATAACTAGTCAGTTGCATTGGATTAAGACACATTTTAACCCCAGAAACACTAACATAGCTGTTTAGTGCTTCTAAGCAATGTCTTCTTGGTTTTAGCCTGTTTTGGGACAAAATGGGTATAAGTGGCTTTTAAACTCTCCACATCTATCTCTAAATCTTATAATTAGTTAGTTGCATTGGTTTAAGACACATTTTAACCCCTTAAACACGAACATAGCTGTTTACAGCTTCTAAGCAATGTTTTCTTGGTGTTAGCCTGTTTTGGGACAAAATGGGTATAAGTGGCTTTTAAACTCTCCACATCTATCTCAAACTCTTATAATTAGTTAGTTGCATTGGATTAAGACACATTTTAACCCCAGAAACACTAACATAGCTGTTTAGTGTTTCTAAGCAATGTCTTCTTGGTTTTAGCCTGTTTTGGGACAAAATGGGTATAAGTGGCTTTTAAACTCTCCACATCTATCTCAAACTCTTACAATAAGTTAGTTGCATTGGATTAAGACACATTTTAACCCCATAAACACTAACAAAGCTGTTTACAGCTTCTAAGCAATGTTTTCTTGGTGTTAGCCTGTTTTGGGACAAAATGGGTAAAAGTGGCTTTTAAACTCTCCACATCTATCTCAAACTCTTATAATTAGTTAGTTGCATTGGATTAAGACACATTTTAACCCCAGAAACACTAACATATCTGTTTACAGCTTCTAAGCAATGTTTTCTTGCTTTTAGCCTGTTTTGGGACAAAATGGGTATAAGTGGCTTTTAAACTCTCCACATCTATCTCAAAGTCTTATAATTAGTTAGTTGCATTGGATTAAGACACATTTTAACCCCATAAACACTAATATAGCTGTTTACAGCTTCTAAGCAATGTTTTCTTGGTTTTAGTCTGTTTTGGGACAAAATGGGTATAAGTGGCTTTTAAACTCTCCACATCTATTTCAAACTCTTATAATTAGTTAGTTGCATTGGATTAAGACACATTTTAACCCCATAAACACTAACATAGCTGTTTACAGCTTCTAAGCAATGTTTTCTTGGTTATAGCGTTTTTTGGGACAAAATGGGTATAAGTGGCTTTTAAACTCTCCACATCTATCTCAAACTCTTATACTTAGTTAGTTGCATTGGATTAAGACACATTTTAACCCCAGAAACACTAACAAAGCTGTTTAGTGCTTCTAAGCAATGTTTTCTTGGTTTTAGCCTGTTTTGGGACAAAATGGGTATAAGTGGCTTTTAAACTCTCCACATCTATCTCAAACTCTTATAATTAGTTAGTTGCATTGGATTAAGACACATTTTAACCCCAGAAACACTAACATAGCTGTTTAGTGTTTCTAAGCAATGTCTTCTTGGTTTTAGCCTGTTTTGGGACAAAATGGGTATAAGTGGCTTT